>NC_142944.1:7192082-7305572 GCF_046866305.1 Octopus bimaculoides
TTATGTATTTGTCTGAATATTTTTTTATTATACCTAAGGCACCTACTATGATAGGAATTGTTTCTGTTTTTAGATTCCACATTCGAGTTATCTCTATTTCCAGGTCTTTGTATTTTGAAAGTTTTTCCATTTCTTTTCGAGAAACGTTGTCATCTGCTGGTATTGATACATCAATTAGAAAGCATTTTTTTTCTTCATGATCTTTGGCAACTATATCTGGTCTATTGGCCTTAATTTCTCTATCTGTGTGTATTGGCATATCCCAGAGTATGGTTGCTTTCTCGTTTTCTGTGACCTTTTCTGGCGTGTGTTTATACCATCTTTTTTCTGTTGTTATTCCATAGTGTTGGCATAGCTTCCAGTGTATATAGGTCCCAGCTCTGTCGTGTCTGTGAATATATTCCTTCTTAGCCAGGACTGGGCAGCCAGAGATAATATGATTTATTGTTTCTTGTCCATCTCCACATATTCTACAGTTACTTGTTATATTTCTTTTCATTATGTGTTTTTGGTAATTTCTGGTGGGGAGGCTTTGGTCTTGTGCAGCAATTAAAAATCCTTCAGTCTCTGCTTTGAGTCCCAGCCATTGCTGGGATTTTTCTCTGTCTATTCCTTTCGCATTTAGTTTAGCCCAGTATTTACCATGTAGGGGTTTTTCTTGCCATCGTTTTATCATGGTTCGTTGCTGTTCTAGTTTTAGTTTGGATTTCATTTGTTTTATAGCTTTTGTTGTTTCTTCTTCTTCTTCTTCTTCTTCTTCTTCTTCTTCTTCTTCTTCTTCGTATTTGTTAGGTAGATTGATTTCTTGTTTGTATTTGTCAGCTTCCTTAAATACTGAAAACAGCTTTTTGTTTTGCTCGTGTTTTGTGGCTATTTGTATTAGTTTCCCTTGCTTCTGGAGTAGGTATTTTTGCAGTCCTATGGTGGTTATTTTATAATAGTTTTCTAGCTGTATAAGACCCCTGCCACCTTCTGTGCGTTGTATATATAGCCTTTCTATGTCAGATTTTGGGTGGTGCATCCTATATCCTGTCATTAGTTTTCTTGTTTTCCTGTTTATTTTACATAGTTCGTTTAGTGTCCAGTTAAGGATGTTGTAGCTGTAGCTTATAACTGGGACAGCTAAAGTGTTGATACCCATTATCTTGTTTTTAGCATTGAGCTCTGTTTTTAGTATTGATCTAACTCGTCTATAGTACTCTTTCTTTATTTTTTCTTTCATTTGTGTATGTTGACTCCTAAATACTTGTATGGTTGGCTTTCGTCTAGTTCTCTTATTTCATTGGCTTTATCTAGTGTTATATTGCTGCTTTTAACTAATTTTCCTCTTTTCAGGGTTGCTTTGGCACATTTTTCTAATCCGAATTTCATATCTATTTCCTTGATAAAGCCGTGTACTGTATTATTATTATTATTATTATTATTATTATTATTATTATTATTATTATTATTATTGAGTGAGAGAGCAGTGCATGCCATCAAAGTAACACTGGGGTAAAATATACGAAGCCCATTATACCCATCATGACTACCCGTCTGATAAGGGTACACCAGGCACATGCATCACATTATTATTGTTTATTATTATTATTTACTTTTAATCTGCATGTTTGTTACAACCACTTGCTGAAACACACCCAGCGTCCTGGTGCATGTGAAGGATAAGAGATGTTACAATATGACTGAAAGCCTGGAGAGGGGAAGTGGCAAGGGCAGTAACCAATTATCTTCATTTAATACTGTGTGTAAAACAGAATTCCGCCAAAAATGGAATAGTAACGTTTGGAACACACTTGATTACAGGTCTGATCTATTCTATCAGACCTAAGGCAAAAGAAAATAAATAAAAATAGCAGCAACGTGTCTTCATTTGTCTCAGAACAATTTGAAAATGGTCAGCTAAGGGACCAGTCTAAGAAAGGATGAAAAAGAGGAACTGACCGCTGGTCACATGACAGCGGCAGGCAGAGGGGAAATGCAACAGGGAGAGGGAGCAATAGAGAAAAGAAGGAGGAAGTGGATGAAAGGGAAGTAGAAAGGCTAGGAATACACGAGGAAGAGAGTAAGTAGAAAGGCTAGAATAGAAGTGATACCCTGTCACTTCTATTCTAGCCTTTCTACTTAGATGTGGACCTATGAGAGAGGAATAGTTATGCAATTAAAATTTGAATAAAATATATTTGCACCAGACAGCTTCTTTTCTTTTTCATGGTAGAAAACACCTTCAAAAGTTTTGAATATTAAGTATTACTGTTTGCCAGTGCAGAACATTAGTTCTAGTTCCTTAACTTCTACAGACTTTAAAGCTGAAGAAAAAAAAAAACTATATTCACTCCTCCCAGTTTTCTGCTATCATTTGGTGTAGGTTGTCCAGAAAAGGTTATATGTATTGCTGCACAGATAAGCAAAAACATTTTCAAAGAATGATAAAAATAGACAGTTGTTAGGATTTTATGATAAAAGTTATGATAACAATTGTCAAGTTAATACAATGAACTTTTGTTGAGCTGAAGGGAACGAAATCTGTAATAAAGATTTATAACAACAAGACTTCTTGAGGGTTCAAATTGAGAAGAGCAAGCTGTGAAACTGTCATAGCACTACTAAATTAATTTATATCTTTCAAATGGAAAATATATGAGCCAACAAAGTAACCGCTATGTAGTCAATTGATATGTTAGAAATAGTAATCACATCTTTCTAAAATCACACCAGACTGTCCTGAAAAGAGATGAAAACTGAATAATAATGTATGCTATGTCCAAGAGAATGGGAGGATGTTCTTTCAATGTAGATCGATAAAGTTTTTTTAATATCAAATTGGGTGAACCTTGCTCTGCCTCTAACTTGGCTTGCCTTAAACCATGAAATGACTTCATTGGTGTTATGCCATAAGGAGAGACAAGACACCTTCCTTATGTCATCATTTATCTTCCTCAGTATGTGTTTATTTAGCAGCCCAATTTCTGATTTCGTTTGGTCAACAAAGTGACACTTGGGGCTGGAACAAAAGTTCAGCTTATAATCCTAATAGTTATAATGACATTCCTTGGTCTGCTATATCTAATGTGCAAGCTAACTCTGGTTACCTTCCTGAACTCCAAAAATGAGATGTTTTATTGCTGCCTTCATGACAAAAAATTTGTCTTGGCATAATGGTCATCCCTTTTTCAGACTAGAGAACAGAAAATATGTACACATGCACAGCTACTCCCTTTGACCACTGCTGACATTGTCTCCAGGGAGACAAATCTTCTTTCCCTACCAGAAAATATAACCTTTTGTCATTTTTCATTCCACTTTTTATCATCACCTAGCAAATCAAGATTGTATATTTACATCCAACATAAAAGAGACTATGTGTTTCTGGCCAGCATGTCTGAAGAGTCACTGAAATTGCCAATAGTTGACATGGAACACTGCAATAGTCAATGTAAAACCATCAGTATCATTCTAGCCAGTGATATACCGTAATGCCATGACCAATAATATACTGCTTAACAATATAAAAGTGTGTGTGTCTTGGACCACTGAACTCAACACGATTTTTTTTTTCATTCTCTCTCTATTTATTTCCTCTTATTCCTTTCTGTCGAAGAGCATAGGCTCAAAATATAAAAGACTTTTCCATTTTGCCCGAGTGTCAAACTAGTACACCTGCTTGTTGTTCCTACACCTGTCTTCCTCTTTTGTTTATCTATAAATTTGAACTATATCTATATCTATATCTATATCTATATCTATATCTATATCTATATATACTCTTCGAAGTTGGCTGGTTTCATAGTACCCACACTCTAAACGAAGAAAGCATGTTATTAAGAGAGAGACATAATGTAGCTCAATTGGTTCCCAAACTGACAAATACCAACCCCAACACACACACACACACACACACACACACACACACACACACACACACACACACACACACACACACACACACACACACACACACACACACGCACATCCACCTCCACCCCACAGAACCCATCCCACCAATATTATTGAAATTTTTTCATCCTCTCCACTTAGCAGGCATATAAGTGATGCTGGAAGATAATACGGACATCATTGGAGAGAAAAGCCATCCAACTGAAACTATTTGGCCTCATTCCCTGCACTTCTACGCTGCCCAATGATAGGCCAAGGAGGAAGTCTCTACATTTGTTTGGTCCGCTAAAATTAGAAACCAAATCTGCCTCAGATCACACACTATTGTCTTTAAAAAAAAGGGATGTTGGATAATGTGATCCGAAGCATACTGTATCAAAAAAAAAAAACAGGATGGCCACAGTTGGAATAGCTTTACATCATAATTTCCACTTTATCAGGGTTCACCTGAGGGCTATGTAACAATAAAATTGATTTTAAAGCTGTCTTTTAAATAAACACAAGTAGATGCAATGGGTAATGTAATTGTACTCACAGTGTCTGAAAAAAACTGACTGGTCATGGTTGGAAATCCTTTGATTTAGGTCTGCTGAGGGAGAAAGAGAGAGAGGGGGGGGGGGAGAGAGAGAGGTTGGTGTCAGGAAGGGCATCAGCTGTTAAATCCCTGCCAAAACAAACACAGTAACCTTGGGTAGATTTTCTAGCTGGCTGACTCCTATCCATACATGCATGGAAGATGGATGTTAAACGATGATGATGATGTGTGTATGTGTGTGTATGAGTGTATACAGAAATAGATAGACATGTAGACACACAGACAGACAGACAGACAGACAGACAGGTAGATAGATGAGGAGCTTCTTTCAGTTTATGTCAAACAAGTTCACTCACAAGGCTTTGGCTAGCCCAGGGCTATGATAAAAGGCACTTACCAAAGGTGCTTCACAGTGGGACTGAATCCAGAACCATGTAGATGCAAAGTAGATTTCTTACCAAACAACCAACCCCGCATATGTGTCAATGATTAATCTAACTCTATAATGGTATAGCTGTTTTAATTCCATAGAAAATTATTGCAGAACAAATATAGCAAAATAAAACTGTAAACATGTCTCTATCGGTGAATTGTTTGTTGTAGATAAAATATAATTTTATTTATTTTAATGAAATAACAGTATGCTTGTTATTTTTAAACAAGTATTTTTCATTCTGCTTATTTGACTGAATTCCTAAGAATGCAGAGTGTTCTGTTTCAGAGTGCTGTCCTTGTCATGTTTGTTATTAATGATTGGCAGTTGCATTGAAATAATGGCAATAAATATAGAATGTCAGTTTTTCATTACTTGTCATAAAATGAGGCATGATTAAAAAATACAGAGAAACACATTTTTTCTTTCCTTAGTTTTCTTTTGGTTTAAAACAGTGATTGTAAGTCAGGGTTCATACGATCCCTAAGAGTACATATGACCCCTAAGGGTACATATTGCCCTTGAGGGTCCATATAAGATTTTGTTAAAGTTTATGAGCAATAAATTGGTTATACATCTACAATGCACAAAATATTTTAATAATTTTTTAAAAAATGCAATTCCAAATATTTAATTATAAAAATATAATAGGTCCCAGGTTCAGTCCCACTGCGTGGCACCTTGGGCAAATGTCTTCTATAGACTCAGGCTAACCAACGCCTTGTGAGTGGATTTGGTAGAAGGAAACTGAAAGAAGCCCATCGTGTGTTTGTGTGTGTGTGTGTGTGTGTGTGTGCATGTGTGTGTGTGTGTGTGCGTGTGTGTGTGTGTTTGTCCTCCACAATCACTTCACAACAGTGTTGGTGTGTTTATGTACTCGTAACTTAGCAGTTTGGCAAAAGGGACTGATAGAATAAGTACCAGGTTTTTAAAAAAAACAAGTACTGGGGTCGAGTCCTTCAACTAAAGTTCTTCAAGGTGGTGCCCCAACATGGCCATAGTCTTATGACTGACACAAGTAAAAGATAAAATATATTCTTGTCCTTGACTTACAGCTGCAGTACTTTACGTGCATGTGTGTGCATGCATGTGTGCACACGTATGCATACCTACACATACATGCCTGCATATTTGCATGTGTACATAAGTGTATACTTGAAAGCATTAGTATTTTAGCATTCTCAAAAATTAATGGACTGTTGTTTTAGTTTCAATTCATTAAGGATGAAAATTTATCTTTTCATTCACTAAGAGCGTGATCATTGCCAGAGCAGCTGTCTGGCTTCCATGCCAATGGCATGTAAATAGCACCATTTGAGCGCAATCGTTATCAACGTCACCTTCCTGGCACTTGTGCCAGTGGCACGTGAAAAGACATTCGAGCGAGATCGTTGCCTGTGCCGCTGGACTGGCTCCTGTGAAGGTGGCACGTAAAATACACCATTTTGAGTGTGGCTGTTGCCAGTACTGCCTGACTGGCCTTCGTGCTGGTGGCACGTAAAAGCACCCACTACACTCTTGGAGTGGTTGGCGTTAGGAAGGGCATCCAGCTGTAGAAACTCTGCCAAATCAGATTGGAGCCTGGTGCAGCCATCCGGTTCACCAGTCCTCAGTCAAATCGTCCAACCCATGCTAGCATGGAAAGTGGACGTTAAATGATGATGATGATGATGATGATGATGAGGATGATGATGATGATGATGATGATTTTTAATAAATCTAAACAAAATATTTCAGGTTGCAAGCTGGCAGAATCATTAGCACACCAGGCAGAATGCTTAGTCGCATTTCCCCAATTCTGAGTTCAAATTCTGCCGATGTCGACTTTGCCTTTTATCCTCTCAGGGTTGATAAAATAAGAACCAGTCGAGTACTGGGGTTGACATAATGAACTTACTCACCCCTCATAATTGCTCACCTTGTGCCAAAATAAGAAAAGAATAAATATTAAAAAATATATTTATACACATAGAATGCAAACTGAGTATATACACATAAAAATACAACTAGGTATTACAGCTGTAAATCTTTAAATCCTAATCAACTTGTGATATTTAAACAGAACAAAAATCAAATATTGTTTTAATTTTTTTTTTTAAATCGCAAATTCTGAACAACTGATGTTCAAAATATACAACTCAGAAACCTGTTTATAAATAAATAGATGGATAAATAAATAAACAAATAAATAAAGTTAGATGCTGGAGGTAAAATCTTCATGTGTAAAGTGTTCAGAATATTTGCTATTATATACAAGGATATGGAAAAAGAGGAGGAAGAACAGATGAGAGAGGGAGAGAGAAAGAGAGAGAGAGAGAGAGAGAGAGAGAGAGAGAGAGAGAGAGAGAGAGAGAGAGAGAGAGAGAGAGAGAGAGAGAGTTGTGGGGAAGATCAGTTGCTATTAAGAGAAGGAAAGGGAGGAAAGGATAGGAAGGAAGGAAGGAAGGAAGGAAGGAAGGAAGGAAGGAAGGAAGGAAGGAAGGAAGGAAGGAAGGGAGGGAGGGAGGGAGGGAGGGAGGGAGGAAGGGAGGGAGGGAAGGAAGGAAGGAAGGAAGGAAGGGAGGGAGGGAGGAAGGAAGGAAGGCAAGAAAGAAAGAAAGAAAGAAAGAAAAAAGAAAGAAAGAAGAAAGAAAGAAAGAAAGGAAGAAAGAAAGAAAGAAAGAAAGAAAGAAAGAAAAGAAAGAAAGAAGGAAGGAAGGAAGGAAGGAAGGAAGGAAGGAAGGAAGGAAGGGAGGGAGGGAGGAAGGAAGGAAGACAGAACAGATGTAAGAGTTAGAATGAGAGGTCAGAAAAGACAAACACTACTTCTGTAAGAAAGAAAAAAATAACAGACAGACTTTTTGCTGGTGAAGGTTAACAAAAGGAAAAAAAAAAACAACAACCAGGGAACATACTTTGCCACAAAGATATATTGTATAAACAACAAATACAACAGTATAAACAAAAAAAGCCAAACAGCTAGCCAGCAGTCTAGGGATAACTGACAGAGCGGGAGTATTAGCTAAGAGAAATGCTTTTCATCTATCAAAAATCACGAACCAAACTTCACCTTCAACCTAAAATGCTGCCTGATTAACCCAGATAAATCGGAAATCAGGTTGGCAAGTAAGCATAGTTTGAGATAGATTAACAATGATATATAAAGAAAACATCCAACTTATCGTTATGGCACAATAGCAATGAAGTTATATCATGATTTAAAATAAACCAGGGTACAGTCAGGGTAATGTTCACTCAATTCAGTATACTGGACTTTTATTTGTTTATATTGAAAGGGTTACTAGTTAAGGTACTTATGTTCACTAGAGAATTTATTGACATTAGTGATAGAGATAGAGATGTAATAATGCATGCTGGGAAAACCCTGCTGTTTGATAAAGGTTCACCCTTGCTAAAACAAACCAACCAGTAGGTTCCTTTGTTGTGAAAATAGAAACATTCAACAGTGTGGATGTCTGCGACCTTGTAACAATAGCAGCAGCAATGACAACAACTGCAGCAGCTTGTTGGAATAATGGAAGACCACTTTAAGTAGCAACTAAATGACCACAGTTCCTCATTCAGATTTCTGAGAGGTGCAACATTACTTCTTTAGCCAACTACATATGGTGTTTAAAAGAAGAGATAATGCCATTCCAGGTTAAATGTAAGCTCCTGGGACAACCTGGACAATATCTCAATGGGGGCAGACGATGTAAACCTTGCTTGGCTGAGAGAGCTAGGATCCTAAAAAATTTACTTGATCCAGAATCTTCTTAAATTCCAAGTGATATGATTAGTCAGTGCACTCATGAGACAAAATTCATGTTAGAGACATTAACTTCCATGTTTGCTGACTAATGAATGATAATCATGTATAAACTGACCTGTGTTGGACACAACTGGAACCAGTCAAAGGGAGATAACTCCAACTCACTCAGAAAGGAGGTTTGTCTCAGAATTTATTTCAGGGATTTTTTTTCACAACCTTGCTGACCAAGACTGCATTCTTACCTACTTTAGTTAAGAGGTTATGTGCCTTCAGCCAGCATGTCTGTTGAGGTGATTCCTATGTGACACCTGGATTTTCTACCCCAGAAGAATTTCAATCTTACTTAAGACTGCAATTTACAAGTGTAAGTAGTGTCAAGTCTAAGATGAGTGCTGTATTGAAATACCTCCTCTTTCTACTTTTCCAAGAATTTCTTGTGTGTGTGCATATGTGTGTTTGTGTGTGTGTGTGTGTGTGTGTGTGTGTGTGCGTGTGTGTGTGTGTATGTGTGTTTTGTGTGTGTTTGTGTGTGTGTGTGTGTGCATGTGTGTGTATGGATGATGAATTTAACATACAGGTAGGGGTTCACCAGGGCTCAGTTCTTAGTCCACTCCTATTCATCATAATCCTCCAGGCCATAACAGAGGAATTCAAAACTGGATGCCAATGTGAACTACTAAATGCTGATGACCTTGTTCTTATTGCAGAATTTGTAGCAGAAATGGAGAAGAAATTCCAGGTATGCAAGCAAAACTTGGAGTCAAAGGGCCTTAGAGTTAACCTAACTAAGACAAAAGTGGTTGTTAGCAAGAAAGCAGATAAGATTCTAATTTTGTCAGATAAATGGCCCTTCTCAATTTGTAAGAAAGGAATGGGAAATAATTTCATTTGCTATACCAAATGTAAGCTATGGATACATAAGCCTACATTTGGAATCGTAGTTAAATTAACAGATAAGGTCACCTTTGTGTGTGGCAAATGTGCAGGAACAATAAGCATTAAAAACAGTCCAGTGATTCTCAACCAGAGTCCATATAAAATGCAGCATGGAATTTTGTCAGTGAACAGGTCGCGGTTTCAAAGTGACAAAAATATTTTGACAAATTAAATTTAAATGTTGAAGTGAATCTAATGTTTTTTGTGTTTTTAAAATGCTTATAAACACCTTCCATGCTGTAATTGTTTTAATTAAGAGTTTAACAGTTAATTATTTATGTTGTGAGAGATGAGAAAATTAGATGTTAATTAGTGAGTGTACACTTTCATTTTGCCCAGGGCCAAGCAGCGACCAAGAAACTTGATCTCTTGTGTTTGTCTTTTATGCCCCTGGTTTTATTGTGGCATGCAATTTGATTTGTAGCCAAGTTTGGACAGGAAAAATATAGAAAATTTCACTCAAAATCGAATGATTGAGTGGTCCCAACCACTATATTAGCTCCAGATTTTGGCATAAGGCCAGCAAGTTCAGGGGAAGGAGTAAGTTGATTACATCAACCCCCATGCTCAACTGGTACTTATTTTATTGACCACAGAGTTATGAAAGACAAAGTCGACCTTGGTGGAATATCTCAGCTATTGGTTGACAATCAGGCTAACATTGTTTGATGTGTTGCTGCCTAATCCTCATTGCTGGGCTAACAAGGTTTTGATTCTAAGCTTTGATAAGTATTCCCTCACCAGTGAGGATGCCAGAGGATTAACAAATGAATGAGAATAAAAGGGTAGTGAAATCATTACAATGCCAATGAACTTTGGGTAATATGTGCATAAAACTACGAAAGAAAAGACATCATAAAACAAATTATGCACAGTAATGAAATGGAGATCTAGAATGCAGCGTCATGCAGAAAGTTATCTGCTGAAAATTACAGGGTCACAATACTGTCAACATTAATAAAATGTGCAGAAAATTGTGTGCGAAATATAATGGAGATAAGAAAGAGAATAAGTGTAATTTTGACAACAATATTTAATGGTTACTTATTCATGATGTGAGAGTGGGAAAAATCACATGTCCATGGTGAACAAACAATTTGTTTAGCCAAGGACCAAGCAGCAATAAGGAAATCTGTCTTCTGATTGATTTCTTATATCTCTGTTTTTATTGTGGTGTGCAATTTGATTTTTAGCCAAGTTTGGGAGATAAAACGATATAGAAAATTCCACTCAAAATCGTTTAATCAAATGATCCCAGCTATAATATTGTTGTAGAAAATTAGTAATAATGGTACACCCCTCCCATATGGTGAGTGAAATGATCCAGTCACTATATGTAAAGTGATGTCAGCCAGTATCCAGAGAGTACTTAGAGTACAGGAGTATGTGTTAGATTGTGTTGATAGTCGTGTCTGTACTGATCTAGTAATTATACTGTGATACTGAGTGGGTATTATAATGACCCCAAACTTTTGAGGATAATAACATTGTATGACTGGGGGGGGGGTCGTACAGTGCCAGATAGAAACATCATATCAACGACTTCAGAGTATAACAATATCTGCCAGAGCAACAGCGGTTGTACAAAGACAGATACAACAGTGACAGAACACTGCTTTATAACAAATATGATTGGTTGACAATTGGGCTAATATTACCTGATGTGTTCTGACTTGTTTCTCATTACTGAGCTAACAAGGTTTCAATTCTAAGCCTCACTACAATAACATTGTTAGGTTTCTTAATGTATTAAGCTGATGTTTTGATTCGATATAATGTGATAATACAAAAATTCTTCATTATTTTTAGTGATGATGAAACATTGTTGGATGTGTCAAGGTGTTGTACAAGCAGAAATTTTGTCATTTTTCTAAATAACATTTGTAAACAATCTATTTATTCTTTGCAGCAAATCTGTTGGTTTGTTAAATTAATCTATTTGTTTTTTTTTTGTCGTTTTTTTCTACTTGGCACTCCATTGATATATACCTGAAAGTAAGTAAAATTTATTCAGATTTCAAAAACAATAGAGGCAGAATAGAACTACAAAAAAACCATGAAATACTACAATAAAAATATTTTTCATGTTAATTCAAATATCTTTGGAAAAGATGAAAATAAATGGCAGGGGAGAGCAAACTTATGAATTTATCTGATAACCTAATATATATATATGTGTGTGTGTGTGTGTGTGTGTGTGCGCATATATATACATACACATATATATCATTGAAGTGTACAGTATTGTATATCCGTAATGGCTGACCTTACCAATAGGTTTCATGCTAGGGATTGTACAGAGTGTTAGGGTAACAATTTGATTATGTAACCCTGTACTCATCAGAGGCAGCCGTTATGGAATGAAATATGGCAACTGCTCTCTATTGTTGGAGGTGAACAGACACATCCGGTTTGCAGTTGCTGTGAAAAAGATGGTAAAACGAAATGAGTAGGGGACAGAGTTTGGTGCCAAAACATTGCCACTGGGGTGGTTATGTAGCAAGTTGGTAAGAGTTTTCTGGAAAAGCTTGTGGGAAATGTGTGTGTCCTTAAGGTTGGTGTTCATGTGGAAATGGGATTTGTGTAGTGGTATTATATGTATAACCTTTACAGGGGTGGGGGCATACACATCTGTGTTAGTGTGTTTTCTTTCTTTTATGTATTGGTTAAATTCATAGAGCCTTTATTTGTACATGCAGTGTGTGTAGGGAGATATATATATATATATATATATATATATATATATATATAATGGATATACAATAACATAAGAAAGAGGCTGGCAGCAACTAAGGTTATACTGAGTATTCTTCAAATCTAAAAGTCCTCAAAGTGTCTGCTTCTGCAGGAATTTAAATATTTCATAAGATGATAGATCCAGTAGGTTAGATTTAGAAGAATGAAGTTTTGACAAAGGTGATTATGATCTCACAGAGTATGGGTTTGATAATAAAAATAATAAATGCGCCCTTTTTAAAGCCTAGCCAGTCTCATGGGCCCGGTTTCCCGGTTTCAATGGCATATGTGTTCCCCAGCTGGACGAGACGCTAGTCCATCGCAGCGTTACTCATTTTTGCCAGCTGAGTGGACTGGAGCAACGTGAAATGAAGTGTTTTGCTCAAGAACACAACGCGTCGCTTGGTCCAGGAATCGAAACCACAATCTTACGATCATGATGCTGACACCCTAACCACTCAGCCACGCACCTCCACATGGGTTTGATAATACAATTTACAAATTTCAGGAAAAAAAGGAATCTAATTCCTCATGTGGCAAAACAGAATGCATATGGACATCACATGGACTTCATTGTTGCCCTCTACTTCCAGCGATGTAAGGCTTTTATTTATAGTAGTCATGGAAACACTGCAGCCTAGATGTCTTTCCGAATGGCACACCAACAAAAAAAATTAGCCTGATGATGAGGCTTGTCCCATGTGACCTGCTTCCCAAAAAAGTTGCCCATGTCTGATTTGTACTATTCTTTTCTACTCTAGGCACAAGGCCTGAAATTTATGGGGAGGGGGCCAGTCGATTAGATCGATCCTAGTATGCAACTGGTACTTAATTTATCAACCTCGAAAGGATGAAAGGCAAAGTCGACCTCAGCAGAATTTGAACTCAGAATGTAAAGACATACAAAATACTGCTAAGCATTTCGCCTGGTGTGCTAACATTTCTGCTAGCCCACTGCCTATGATTTGTACTTTTAAAAAGCATTTTGTCTTCCATTTTCCATTTTGCAGTTTTCAAGTTTTATCCGAAATAATTTTAACTTGTCGACAACGTCTAATATGGAAGTTTGGCTGCCTTACAATGCCTTGTAGAACTGATTCACTTGGAACTGGATTAGTTTACCAGACAGCACACAATCAGGTCACGATGCTTTGACCTTATTTACAAGTTTATTTACAGATTGATGTTATAATTGGTTACATTGCAAAACGCTGTTATGCTAGCATATGAGAATGTATGCTTGGCAAGAGGAGAAAATATTATTTCCTTGGCCTTGGCAGGATGTGATCTTTTCGCATGAGATTGGAATGGCATAGTTATGAGACCATTGCAAAATATTTTCCATGTATCTCAATTTATAACCATGATTTTGTGTGAAGTTGCATGGAATTTCCAATTAATCTTGCCACCATTTGATTACGCCAGAACAGGATAGTCACTGCCAAATGTGGACATTTGACGCACTGTGGCCTTTCCCCATTACTGAACTGACAGGGCTTCAAACGATTAGTGCAGCTACAGACTTGTTGACTGTATTGAGTTGAAATAAAATATTCTGGTAAGCTAGTTTTTAATTGAGGTTATATGTTTTAGTTCTAATTAGTTTTTTTTCCTTCTCTTTTTATGCAATGACTAGAACAGTCTGGAACAGAAGAAGACAAAAAAAAATACCAACTAAGTTGACTCTATCGAGACAGATGGGTCAAAAGAATATTGGTGAAACTTGAAAATTAAAACAACCACTATGTTCAAACACAACTAGCTAGATATTGTTATTTGGGACAAGAAAAAGACACGCTCTGTTATGGAAATCTGTGCTCTCCGGACACTAGTGTGATCCGAAAAATATAGGAGAAAGAAAACTTCTAAAGACCATTGGTAAGGAGCTAGCAAATCTAGTACCCAAGATATACTTTCAATTTCATACCTGTTATTATTGGAACAACAGAATAGGTACAAAACTGCCTGGGGAAAAATATGGTTGAACTTGAGTTCTTGGAGAGAGAATGCAACTGCTTAATTCATAAGCTACAAATGATCAGATATCTGGGACGATAAAAATCTGCAAGACCTTCTTAAGATTTAAAGCGGAATGAATAAAACAAGATGCTTTCCTTCATAGCCTTGCTAATAAGCAGGTGGCTGGTAAAAATTAACTCTTGTTTTGGTCATTTGCCTGCAGTCATACTGGAGCACTGCCTTGAAGAGTTTCCAAGGGAAAGGCAAAGGCTGATGCAGCTTGGCACCAGTGATGTCACAACTGAATGAACTGGAGCAATGTGAAATAAAGTGTATTGTGTTCTTGAGGATGACACTTTATTTCACGTTGATCCCATTCATTCAGCTGTAGAAATGAGTTGCGACGTCACTGGTGCCAAGCTGTATGGTTCTTTGCCATTCCCTTGGATAACATCAGTGGCTTGGAGAGGGGGTGCTGGTATGCATGGATCACTGCTGGTCTTCTGTAAACAACCTTGCCTGGACTTGTGCCTCGGTGGGTAACTTTCTTGGTGCAATCCCATGGTCATTCATTACTGGACAGAGTCTTTACTTATTCTACCGTCTCTTTTGCCAAACCATTATGTTACGGAGACATAAACACACCAACACTGGTTGTCAAGCAGTGATGAGGGGACAAACACAAGCACGCGAACACACATACTTACATATATACACATACAAATATACATAAATACATACATACATACATACATACATACATAAAAAGACTGTCCAGAAATAAACTTCAAAAATCCCTCTGTTATGGAATACATTCATAAACACCAACTCAAGGAATACTGGCGGAATATTCCCATCAAAACTTCTGTCAAATGTAAACATTACAGGCCGGATATGGTTGTTTGGGACAGAGGGGCAAAGGTATGTACCATCATAGAGATTAGCTACCCTGCAGATATAAATATCTCTTTGAAAATCAAAGAAAAAAAGAGGATATTGATGGACAACTACTTCGAAACCTCTATATCCAGACTATGAATTCATATTCATACCAAGAATAATTGGAGCACTAGGTTTTGTTAGTAAATGCTTAAAGGAGAATCTGGATAAACTAGGATTTTCAGAAAGAGAAATTGAGTGGCTTGTTCGTACATTACATGTCCAACCTATGAGTAGAACAGTAAAAATATGTAAGACTTTTCTCAAGTTCCAAATGTGAATTTGTCTGTGTTAACTACATCTCAAAGATGGAGCCTTGTATCTTTGTTGGAAACCAGCTCCCACCTCAGTGGAAAATTTATAATAATTAAAAAATAGAGGAGACATACATACATATATATATATATATATATATCTGTAAAAATATGTGACACTTATTCAGTAGCCATGATATCATGGCTACTGAATAAGTGTCACATATTTTTACAGATAAATTCCTCTATTTGCATAATATCGAGGTCTCTTTCTTTCTTTTGTTGTCCTTCCTGTCAAATATATATATATATATATAACGGACTTCTTCTTTCAGTTTCTGTCTACCAAATCCATTCGCAAGGCTTTGGTCAGCCCGAGGCTATAGTAGAAGACACTTGCCTAAGATGCCACGCAGTGGGACTGAACTGAGAACCATGTGGTTAGGAAGCAAGCTTCTTAACACATAGCCACACCTGCACCTATATGTTCATAGAATACATACATATGTGCATGGAAGAGTTGGGGTAGCAAGGAATTGTATCAGCCAGAAGGGAGGCTGGGTGACAGGTATACATAGCTAAAGGAGAAGTAGAAAAGAAGAAGTTTGCCAATGTTCAGTAACGTGAGGACCAAAGAACTGAAGTATTTTGAATTGCAAGACAGTGAGAGAAAATTGTGATGTCACAGGAGAGAAATGTGTCTGCATGGATGATGGTGCACTTGCTTTTAATGATTCTGAAAAGAAAGAAGCTTGGAGAAACCATTATGAAAGGCTGCTGAATATGGAGAATGAATGGGAGGAAGAGAGCCTGCCGAATGTTGACCGAGTAGAGGGACCAGCTATCCAAATAGATAGCACCCCGGTAGATAAAGCAATTAAGGATATGAAGTCAGGAAAAGCCCCCGACCCATCAGGAATCACTGCTGGGATGCTTAAAATATCTGGTGGTGTGGGTCATGGCCTAGTCACCTGTATTGTAAACCAGGTAGTTCACAAAGGAGTTGTACCCAATAACTGACATGGCAGCACCATAATCAACTGCTACAAAGGTAAAGGTGATACTTTAGATAAAAATAACTATAGGGGTATCAAACTGCTGGATCAGGTGATGGAGGTCATAGAGAGGGTCACAGCCCAACTAATTAGGGACAGAGTCTGCTTAGATGAGAGGCAGTTCGGTTTTGTGCCAGGTAGAAGCATCACTGATGCTATATTCCTGGTACGGCAACTGCAGGAGAAATACCTAGCCAAAGATAAACACCTATATTTGGCTTTTGTGGACTTGGAGAAAGCCTTTGACAGGGTCCCCCAATCCCCTATCTGGTGAGCGATGTGGAAACTGGGGATTGACAAGTGGTTAATAAGAGTTGTACAGGGATGCCATTAGTAAGGCAAGGGTCAGCAATGAGTATATCAAAGAATTCTGGGTAGAAGTAGGGGTTCACCAAGGATCAGCCCTCATCCCCCTCTTATTCATCATAGTCCTCCAGGCAATAACACAGGAATTCAAGACAGGCTGCCCCTGGGAGCTCCTCTATGCTGATGACCTTGCTCTCATAGTGGAATCACTACCAGAACTAGAGAAGAAATTTCAGGTTTGGAAGCAAGGTTTAGAATCGAAGGGCCTTAGAGTCAATGTTGCAAAAACCAAAATCCTAGTAAGTAAGAAGGCAAACACATCACAAACCCCTTCAGGTAGATGGCCCTGCTCGATCTGTAGAAAAGGTGTACGAAGAAACTCCCTAAGATGTACCCAGTGTAAGCTATGGACACATAAGAGATGCAGCAACATCAAAAGAAGGTTAACCAGGAAGGTAGCTTTTTGTGCAGTAGATGCACAGGAGCAATAAGCACTGTAGATGCTCAGAAAACTGATTCCATCACATGACAGGGAGAGAAACTAGAAGTAGTTGATAGCTTCCGCTACCTAGGTGACCAAGTCTGTGGTGAGGAGGAATACTCAGAGAGCATTGCCACTAGAATAAGAATAGCCTGGGCAAAGTTCAGAAAGCTCTTACCTCTACTGGTGACAAAAGGCCTCTCACTCTGAATGAAAGGTAGATTGTACAATGCATGTGTGCGAATTGCTATGCTTCACAGCAGTGAAACATGGGCTGTGACTGTTGAAGACATACATAGGCTCAAAAGAAATGAAGCTAGTATGATTTGCTGGATGTGTAATGTCAGAGTGCGTACACATGACAGAGTGTAAGCGCCCCGAGAGAAATGTTTGACATAAGAAGCATCAGATGTGATGTGCAAGAGAGATGACTCTGCTGGTATGGTCATGTGCTACATATGGACGAGGAGAGCTGTGTGAAGAAGTGTTACTCCCTAACAGTGGAAAGAACCCGTGGAAGAGGTAGACCAAGGAAGACTTGAGACGTGGTGGTAAAGCATGATCTCCAAACATTGGGCTCCACAGAGGCAATGATGAAAGACCGAGACCTCTGAAGATATGCTGTAATTGAGAAAACCTGGCAAGGAAAGTGAGGTCACAGCTGTAGCCCACATCAGTGTCGCATAACCAGCCCATTTAAAGAGTACCTTTTGAGAGGAGACCTATAGAGTCAAGTAAATTCATAATCAAAATCAAATCAAATCACAATCAAAGGGAAATTGTAGTTGTGACCATTACCAATGCTGATAGCACATGATAAGCACCATCCAAGTGTGGCCGATGCCAGTGCTGTCTGATTGGCTCCTGTGCCGGTGGCACGAAAAAAGCACCTACTACACTTTCGGAGTGGTTGGCATTAGGAAGGGCATCCAGCTGTAGAAACCTTGCCAGATCAGATTGGAGCCTGGTGCAGCCTCATGGCTTGCCAGTCACCAGTCAAGCTGTCCAACCCATGCCAGTATGGAAAACGGACGTCAAACAATGATGATGATGATGATGATGATATATATATATATATAGGCGTGGGAGTGGCTGTGTGGTAAGTAGCTTGCTTACCAACTACATAGCTCCGGGTTAAGTCCCACTGCGTGGCACCTTGGGTAAGTGTCTTCTATTATAGCCTTGGGCCGGCCAAAGCCTTGTGAGTGGATTTGGTAGACAGAAACTGAAAGAAGCCCATCGTATATATGTATATATATATATGTATGTGTGTGTATATGTTTGTGTGTCTGTGTTTGTCCCCACAGCATCACTTGACAACCGATGCTAGTGTGTGTTTACGTTCCTGTAACTTAGCAGTTCAGCAAAAGAGACCGATAGAATAAGTACTAGGCATCCAAAGAATAAGTCCTGGGGTCGATTTGCTTGACTAAAAAGGCGGTGCTCCAGCATGGCCGCAGTCAAATGACTGAAAGAAGTAAAAAAATAAAGAGTAAAGAGTATATATATATATATATATATATATATATATATATGATAAACTTCTTTGAATTTCTGTCTATTATATCCACTGACAATGCTTTGGTCAGTCCAGTATTATGGAAGAAGATACTTCCCCAAGCCATCACACAGTGGAACTGAACCCAAAACCATGTGGTTGAGAAACAAACTCCTTAGCACACAGCTACATCTAAATAATTTCCTCTCCGAGAAAGCTTGTTCTAAATATTTTCACTCCTTTGTATTTTACGATAAAAGTATGTTGTGCTTAGTAGGTTGCTGCCAAACAAAAGAATAAGAGTACACTGACAAGAATCTAAGATACCTGATTGGATGATAAGCTTACCTCATAAGTTTCTAGGAAGAGAGCAAGATTAAAAAAGAAAGGAATTATTTTTAGTATTTGTTACAAGTTTCAACCTCCTACATTTCTATTATTTCAAAAGTACAATTCCAAGTAGCTTTAAGAGATTTTGTTAAATTTATTTCTTCCAACCACTGGATGTATTTCAAGTTTTCACCAGATTTTTTTTCTCTTTTTAACTGTCTACAATAACTTTTTTATTATCAATTTCTAGAAAGAAAAAACAAAATAATGCAATTTTCCTCATCAGCAGGCAAAACAACATTTGTTGAAAATAATCTGGTGAAAATTTGATATTTTTCAAGTGGTTAGAAGACTATACTGTATATTGAAATGGCACCAAATAATGAAATCGTATTGTGTAATGCAACACCATCTGGTCATGTGATTACACAAGTCAAGGTACATACTGAAATAGTAAAATTTGTAATATATACACGCATACATACATACATATATATATATATATACATATACACACATACACACACATGCACACAAACACACACACATACTAGCAATGCATCCTGGCGTTGCCCGATTGTTATGACCTACAGCTACATTGTATTATTAGTTCCATTTTTATGAGCAGAATTGGCACAGCTGATACATAGTGAACTGGATTACTGGCATAATGGAAGTTATTGTTTGTTTAAAAATGAAGGGGCGGTGTTTGTGTGGGGGGGTACAATTTGCATGGGTTTGCATGAAAGTGCTTTCTGTTCTTGAGAAGGATCACAAACTATGTATGAAAGGGGGTTAATATGATTTTGCCCAGAAATCAAGTTTTCAAAATTTCAATTTCCCTTGTCTTCACTGCAATTTCTTGATTTGTAACAGTTTTCAATTTTTTTTTTTTATCCATATAGAAAAATACAGATATTACAAATCTGGGAAATATGTATTTTTTTAAATAGGAAGAAGAAAATTCTTAAAGATTCATACTCTGTCTTTTTTTTCTCTGTGGATTGTCAAGAAAAAAATTTGGAAAAAATGAAGAAATTGAGGCAGGGGAAGAGAAAATAAAAATACTTAGAATGTGTTTTTTAGATGAAATCCTAATTTCCTGTATTGAAAACATAGGAATCAGAAGAAATTTAGGAAAAAAATAAGGCACAAATGTCACCTCAGACATGCTAGAAACAACAGGTAAAGGACAGGATTTCTGAGAAAACTTCTTTTATGTATATATTGAAGATCAGGTTTTTAAATACACTCATTAGAAACACAAATTACAGAATAGAAAAAGATCATTTCAATTGGATTTGAAGTGTAATTGTGTGCGTGCAAACAAGAAATAACATAATTCGTACAGAAGTTTTATCTACAGTGTGTGTGTGAGCCAAAGGAGATTATTTTATGGCATGTGTGTGTGAGGACATGCGTAAGCTCGCAAGGAATGAAGCCAGTATGCTCCGATGGATGTGTAATGTCAGTGTGCATACTAGACAGAGTGTAAGTACCTTGAGAGAAAAGTTGGACGTAAGAAGCATCAGATGTGGTGTTCAAGAGAGACGACTGCGCTGGTATGGTCTTACGGCGAGAATGGATGAGGATAGCTGTATGTAAAAGTGCCACACCCTAGCAGTTGAGTGAACCTGTGGAAGAGGTAGCCCCAGGAAGACCTGGGATGAGGTGGTGAAGCACGACCTTCGAACATTAGGCCTCACCTAGGCGATGACTTCTGACGAAGACCTTTGGAAATATGCTGTGCTTGAGAAGACCCAACAAGCCAAGTGAGACCATAACCCGTGGCCTATGCGCGGGGTGTAACCAGCCCACTTATGCATACCTTTCCTTCATTAGACACTGAACTCTGCTTGCGAAGACCTGTTGAGGCATGTGAAATCGAAATCAAATTCAATGACTGGCATCTGTGCTAGTGGAGCGCTAAGAGCACCATCTGAGCAAGATCGTTGCCAGAGCAGCTGACTGGCTTCCATGCTGGTGACACGTAAATAGCACCATTCGAGTGTGATCGTTGCCAGCGTTGCCTTACTTCGAGCAAGGTCATTGCCAGTGCTGCTGAACTGGCTCCTGTATGTGTGGCACGTAAAAAACACCATTTTGAGTGTGGCCGTTACTTGTACCACCTGACTGGCCTTTGTGCTGGTGGCACATAATAAAGCACCCACTACACTCTCGGAGTGGTTGGTGTTAGGAAGGGCATCCAGCTGTAGAAACTCTGCCAGATCAGATTGGAGCCTGGTGCAGCCATCTGGTTCGCCAGTCCTCAGTCAAATCGTCCAACCCATGCCAGCATGGAAAGCAGACATTAAACGACGATGATGATGATGATATATATATATATATATATATATATATATATATATATTTACAAGGTGAGCAAAAGTGTACATATGCCACGATATACTCTTACTCTTTTACTTGTTTCAGTCAATTGACTGTGGCCATGCTGGAGCACCACTTTTAGTCGAGCAAATCGACCCCAGGACACGGTCTCTTTTGCTGAACTGCTAAGTTACGGGGACGTAAACACACCAGCATTGGTTGTCAAGCGATGTTGGGGGGGGGGGGGGACACACACAAACACACAAACATATACACACACACACATATATATATATATATATATATATTTATAAAATATATATAGTTTTAGGGAAAATAACCAATTTTCAAGAACTCATCGATGAAAATCCACTATCACATATAGAAAAATTAATAATTATATTATATTTATCTTATGATATTTACTTTACTTTATATTATACTCATTTATTGTGCTTTTAATTATTAATTTTTCTATATGTGATAGTGGATTTTCATCGATGAGTTCTTGAAAATTGGTTATTTTCCCTAAAACTATATATATTTTATATATACTTTATCTATAAGGCTCAATTTAATTTTAATTTTTTATAAATTGATTTTAATTGAGTTTTTTACCTGTAATTTTGAATTTTGTCCCTAATAATATTATATATATATTTATATATATATATATATATATATATATATATATATATATATATATATATACACACATATATACGACGGGCTTCTTTCAGTTTCCGTCTACCAAATCCACTCACAAGGCTTTGGTCAGCCCGAGGCTATAGTAGAAGACGCTTCTCCAAGGTGCCACGCAGTGGGACTGAACCCTGAACCATGTGGTTAGTAAGCAAGCTACTTACCACAAAGCCACTCCTGCGCCTGTATATATATAAATTTTTTAAAAAGGAACAAGAATGCAACAGACAACAATAAAACATCCAAACAGATAGACAATACAAAAATGGACAGGAAAAACAACAAAAAGATAGACAGGATAAAACATGGACAGGTCATTCATGGCCTGCTCTCCCCAGTCAAATTTTCAAATTATCCTTAGTCTCGGCCAGTTACACATAAGACTGTTCAAATCTGGCTGACCCCAAAAATCTAAGTTAAGAGCATTAAACATTTTAGGAGAAAGCAAGGAAATGTGTACGACAACAAAGACAAAAAAGAATGAAAAGAACCCCCCCCCCCAAAAAAAGACAGAGAAACTGTGACACAATTATAAATACAAACAAGAAAATAACAACAGGTGTCTTTCCACTAATAGAGATGAATCAAGTTGAGCTGGCGTGTGTAATACTAGCTGAGTATCTCCTTGTTGCCAGGCAATTTTCACAACAGAATGCCTTGGCAGACTTTCAGAATAGCACACCTACATCAGTTGAATTTTTTGTTTTTACATGGATTTTTCAAATTTTCTTTTTCGCTACACCATTACAAATGATGTGGAGAAGCTTTTTATGAAAAAGCTTTTTGAAAAAATTTCAATTCTGCCTACCCCCGACACCTACTGGACTAGTTTTGTCCAATTTCTTTTTCTTTCTTTCTTTCTTTGTTCCTTGTTTTTTTTTTTTCTTGCACAATGCACTTAATGGGAGACACCTTTACAGTGAAAAAAAAAACTCTCTTTTCAAACTCTCTTCCCCACTCAGTACTGATTTTGACCTTTTTTTTTTTTTTTTTTTTTTGCACCATGCACTTAAATATGATGGAAGAAGCCTTGAAGATTAAATAAAAGAATTTGGGGAAATCACCAATCACCATTACAATCTCCATGTCCTTTATTTTCAAACAGAAAATGAAATGCAATTTGAAAACAATATTGTAATTTTTTAGTTTTTTTTCATTAACCCCCACCCCTTCCCAATAAATCATAAAATTTCAGCTTTTTTGCAAAATCATTTTTTTAATCATAGCTTTAAAAATACACACAGTCTGAATCTGCAATTTGTCTCTGTTTATAATCTCAAAATGATTTTTCAGATGAAATGATGTGAATTAAGGTAGATTTAGCTGTTATTCACACGAGTACCCTAAGGAAATCCCTTACACATATTGCATGAGGGATATTTTTAGAGAGAAAGTTTTCAACGAAACATATTTACTAACAGGAAAGTATGCTAGTGAAATAAATCATCTTTTACATGCCGTTTTTAAATCACTGTCACTCCAATGAAATTCCTTACACACAGGCATACTCACACACTGACATACACACACACACACACACACACACAGTGTGAGCGATATTCTTTTACAGAGAGTGAGAGTGTGGAAATATATAGAGAGAGAGGGGGAAGTTTACCATGAGAAACACAATAAATGAAAGAGATAAACAAAGAGAGAGAGGGAGAGAGACCTTTCTGCTGCTGTCACAGATTTTGAAATTTTAAAATTTAATGAAAATCTTCAAATTTAGTATATTGATGTACTTTTTCACACTGACTCCGATAAGATGATTCATTTATTTCAGCAAAATTTTAGAAAAATATTATAGAGATTTAAAGTGTGATCATTTTTGTCCAATCATAAAACAGGATTTGTTCGTGATAGCAATGTATCATAAAATGAAAATAAACATTACAAGACAAAAATTTTCAACAAAATGAAAACAATATAGAAGAGATAATACATATACAGAGAGAGAGAGGTGGGTGATAAAGAGAAGAGAAAGCGTAAAAGAGAGAAAGATTGATGGTGACAGAGAATGAAAGATTTGTCAATTTGTCAGTCTAAAAGTCGATATATTTTTTGATTATTTACGAGCAACTTTCTCTTCGAGATGCAGATTTTTAAAATCAAATGTGCTTTTCTCAAGGATGCACCGTTTCAGAGCCTTTTGGGGTTATACACAAACACACCTCTACACAGTCATCAATGCTCTGTGACAATACTACTCTCCTGCTTGTTGATGTTATTGTTGTTGTTTTGTCCAAACTCAGCTCTGATCGAGCTGACCAATGACCAAAGATGTCCCACTCATGCCCATCTATGAAGTAGTCTTTTTACATTATCTAGATTGTTTGGCAGTAGGAAGTGATGTAAAGACTTTTTTTCGGCAGAGGTAAAGAATACGCACAACACCCGTTTTCGGCGTAACCCTAACCCTACACCTTAACCCTAAAACCTGGGTGTGCTATTCTTTACCCCGTTTTTTTTTTTTTTTTCTTGACATAATAACTTATTCATCATCATGAACATTTATTTACATGAAAGAAAATTAGCGGAGAACATTGATCTAATTCTTCCAGATACTTCTGTTAAAATTGCATTGAAACCATTCGTGGGGAATTTTTTTTTTTATCACAGCAACTGGTCGCACACCACAAGGTTTAACGGAACCTACTAAAACAAGCTAGTTCGCTCGCAGCATCATCACGGGCGATGGCGTGGCTAAGGTGTTGGAACAGCCAAGCGCCCTTACGGGCATCACCTGATACCTCGGTGAGGCGAGCTGCCAACGTTGACAAGAACTTCGCGCTTAGTGGTCCAATCCCTCCGAACGTCTCAAACGTCACAGGTTGGAAGAGATAGTTCAGTGTCAAGTCCCGATACTTCAGGGTTTTCTTCTGTTCGGCTACGGAAGCAGTGACCCTCCCATTAACTGCAACATCCAAGATGTGGGAGGGAGCAAAGGAGTCGCAGACTGACGTCTCAAAGGAAGCACCTACCTCTAACCCAGGGACAGAGGGTATACACCCACCAATCCTCCTTCTAACGCGTCTTAACATATTCAAGAGAATAAGATGGATTTGTGAGAGATTTGGCTGTTATATCAAGCAGATCGAGCGATAGTATATAAGCAGCTGCTTCGTTTGCTCAAGCAGAAGATCTGGTATCGTCACATTGGAAATGATCTTTATATCGTTTATTGTTGCTTTTAATTTTATACAATTAAAACAATTTTGTTGTCATGTCAGCTGACATTCTTACAGAAATAGAAGAGGAAACTAAATACTGAAACCTATTTCCTTACAAAGTAATGAGCGAGTATGAGCGCGAATTGTACACGAATAAATATATGAATATCGGTGAACGTAAGGCGGCGAGCTAGCAGAATCGTTAGTACGCTGGGCGAAATGCTTAGCGGTATTTCGCCTGCCGCTACGTTCTGAGTTCAAATTCCGCCGAGGTCGTCTTTGCTTTTCATCCTTTCGGGGTCGATAAATTAAGTACCAGTTGCGTACTGGTATCAGAAATTAAGTACCAGTTACGCATTGGGGTCGTTTGTCTGTCCCCTCTGTGTGTAGCCCCTTGTGGGCAGTAAAGAAATAAGAAACGTAAGCGAAATGCTTAGCAGTAATTCGTCTGTCTTTATGTTATGAGTTCAAATGTCGCCGAGGTCGTCTTTGCCTTTCATCCTTTCGGGGTCGATAAATTAAATACCAGTTGCGTACTGAGATCAATCTAATCGACTGGCCCCTCTCCCACCAAAATTTCGGGCCTTGTGCCTAGAGTAAAGAAAAAAATATCAGTAAACATGTCTATTTGAATGCGTGCGCGCGGTTATATCTGAGTTTGAAAAGGTGTTCTCTGTTTTTGTTTTTTTTCCCTGTGTGTAAATTAGAAAGAAGAAAATAAAAACTATTTGTTGTCGCTACTTTTTGTTAGTGGATTGGCCGTCACACAAAATTCTTTGCAGCTTTCCTTTTGGCGCTTTCCGTTCAGGGTTCAAATCCCGCTGAAGTCAATTTTAAAGGTTTATAAACATGAGGTATTATCGTATTTTAACGTGTATAAGGAACCCATTTTTGTCAAAAATTAGGTTAAAAAAATATGGGAGTTTCTTATACATGGATAGTATTATAATCCCTTACAAAATCTTTTTTCCAAATTTTAAGCCCCTAAAATTAGGGGGTTCCTTATACACGTTAAAATATAGTAATTTATATAACCGACTCACCCCTCCCCGTCAAAATCGTTAACTTTGCCTTTGATTCTTAATAAAATAAATGAAATAAGTACCAATTAAGCACTGGAATTGATGCAATAAACTTTGTCCCTTCCCCACAAATTTCAAGTCTCGTGCTTATATTTCAAGAGATTATTTAGTTTGGCGGTAAAAATTTCGTAATATTGGATATATTGGATATATGAACTTTTAAAAAAAGTATAAAACAGAATTTAAAATCTATATTGGATTCATTAAAAAAACTTTGATAAACTATTTCATTTAATTATAGTTTATTATTTTAATTATGATTTAATGCGAGCTAGTATTAATTTCATTTCTCTGAATTACGAAAGTAAGGTGGTAGGATGTTTTTCAGTTGCCATGACATCACGTCTGCATTTAAAATATGGAACTTGTTTTGAATTCCAGTGTTTTAATTGCTTAATTAAAGATGATTTTTTCTCATTCTCATTTTTTTTCTATGAAAGTGGACCAAACGGAGGATTGCGAATTACGGTCTTAGAAATATAAGAATACAATCTACAGAGCTGATTAAGACTACCTCTTTTTTAAAATGATGAATGAAGATTATTTATCGGCCGACCAGTTTCGCGAGAAACTTTATTACTTGTTTAAGAAAAAAGGAGTTATTGATTATTTAAAGGTAGAACAAAAAAGTTTTCTTTAACTTTAGAGAAATAACCTTCGTACAAAATAATAAGTAGAAATGGAGAAAAAATTAAGAAGTTAATTCTAAGACGTAGTTTTGTTTTGTTTATTTTGTTTTGAAACTACAAGAACTGCAATATTTGTGGCTTTTCCTTTGATTGTTAGCGTTAAGCTGTATTCGGAGGTTAAAACCTCTCACCTTATTTTATACAGTAAATCCACCTTTATTAAAACTTATTACCCTCAGATTTTTCAGTCATTTCGCATCAATAGGGATGTCTTTAAGACGATGCCTTACATACACACCCCATTTTATTTAGTTATCTTCAACCGACTTTGAGTAAGTAAGTACTTTAGTAATATTTAGTAAGACGTTCAGAAAACAGCATTCCTGTAGTTGTCTCATTAGAAATACGGCATCTATGTTTCCACACACTCGCTCAGTTCCAAACTGCATGTTATGTAATAGTGCTCGATTTCTTATTTACTAATTCAATTATTTCTTACGTTAGTCCAAAAGCTTTTTCCCATCAGTAGTCTCTTTTTCTTTCCTTCGAAACAGTTAACAATGATACTACAACGTTTGTTATTGAGAATAACACCTTCCTGTCCTATATAGATAAATACTATCAAACGAAGGCGGCCCTATATTGTCGCTGACTCTCTAGAAATTAACAACTAGATTTCTCACAAACCACACCTTTCTGTTTCAAAATAGCAAGATGAGATAGTCGTGGTGGAATCGTTTGATCCACAGATCACTACGTCCACCACTATCATTTAACCCTTTTGGTCAAATCCTATTCTGTTATATTGTTCCTCCAGTATTTAGCTGCTAGCGGTTAGTATAGGTTATTCCTTAGGAACATCTAACTTTCAAATCATTCCCGTTTTTCAAATGCTTTCTTAAGGTATCATCTTGCAATAGGATAACATGATTTATCATATAGAAGGACTATATGTTCTTTTTCAAAGGACGGAGGTAAAGAATACGCAGACCACCCGTTTTTGGCGTAACAAAAGCCTTAACCTTAAAACTAACCCTAAATCCTAATCCTAAAACTAACCCTAAACAATAACCCTAAACACTGGCTGTGCGTATTCATTACCTTCGCTAAAAAAAACAAAAATTATGTGTGTTTGTAATTTTTGCAATTTTGTAAAGTTTTCAGGCTTAAATATGTAGTAATGCAAAAAAAAAAGAAGAAAAAAATCAACCATTGCTTGTTTGATATTCAGCAACAGTACTTTGGAGTAAAGATTTTTGCCAACATAACATGGCAGTCCTGGTTTAGGACAAACGTTGCTGTAATTTAGCCCCAGGAGACATCGTCTGCAGCTGGCTATACGACACAATCTGTGTCTTTATATTTTCGAAAATATAAGCACACAGATCGTGTCGTATTGCCAGCTGGAGATGATGTCTCCTGGGGCTAAATTACAGCAACATTCGTCCTAAACCAGGACTGCTATGTTATGTTGGAAAACAATCTTTACTACAAGACTTTTTAAGTTAAGAAAGTTCCCAGTGTTTGTGAATATGTGGTTGAGTTGCTATGTTCATTGAACTGTCGTTGCATACACCCAAGCGTGTGCATCTATTCACATTAAAATCTCACAAGAATTTCTGGAATGTTTTACAAATCTTCACTGTGCCATTTATATATTGGATTTGGAGAATTCATGTCAGCTTTATATGCATATACATACATCCGTACATATAGACACTCTCACATGATTTAAATGCAAGCTACTGTTAGTGTTATGCCTCTGAAAATATGTTGGTCAAACAAGCTTGTATAGTATGCTGTGTATTTCAAGGCAATTGTTCAGATTTTGCACATTATACAAGCTTGTCTGACCATCATATTTTCAGTGGCATGAAACTAATAATAGCTCACAATTAAATTGTATGTATATTAAATGATACATATCTTTCATATGATGAAGTACTTTTGTTTGTCGGCTGTACCGATTACAGAACAGTACTTTCTGTCTCTCTCTCTATATGTATATATATATGTGTTTGTGTGTGTGTGTATATATATATATATATATATATTATACATATACATATTATATATGGTCACGGTGGTGCTCCAGCATGACCACAGCTACTTGGCTGAAACCCATAAATAAATAAATAAATAAATAAAATATAATATATATATATATTATATATAAAATCAAAATAAGCAACAAGGATATCTAAAGTTAATGCAGTACGATCGTTTCATGCGACTCCATTTATTTAAGCAATGTAAACATTACATCAAATAAAAAATGTAGAGCAATCTTCAGCTGCACAAAGACATAGAAATTTAATATATATATATATTACAAAAATAAGAGGAATGACCAGCAAAAGTGGACTCCTATATGCTAGAAATAGATGCCGAATCATCTAATCATGAAAAATATGTTCTCAGTAGAAATTTAGCGACACAACAGACTGTAAAAGAGCAAGACAAATGAAAAAATACTAAATAAAAAAAAACGATTAACCTACGTACCATGGTTTCACCTGTTAAAATTTACATAAGTAAATATCTGCAGGATCATCAGTGTAGTCTGTTGATTTATAAAATATAATTTCCAGAACTAGACACAAGACATCCACCCGAAAGGGAGCACGTGCAGAGTTCTACAAATTACATTCAGCGTATCCTTTCAAATGTCTTCATTCTGGCGTGCTGAGTCCGGAAATAACTCTGCAGTTAATAAATTTTTGCAGCTAATTTACCGGTTTGAGAACATCAATTAAAACCAGTGGTCTAGCATATTAAAAAAAATCCAAAGATTAAAATTATATTACAGCGCGCCAGATTGAAGACATTTGAAAGGATACACGGAATGTAATTTGTAGAACTCTGCACGTGCTCCCTTTCGGGTGGATGTCTTGTGTCTAGTTCTGGAAATTATATTTTATAAATCGACAGACTACGCTGATGATCCTGCAGATATTTACTTATGTAAATTTTAACAGGTGAAACCATGGTACGTAGGTTAATCGTTTTTTTTTTTTATTTAGTATTTTTTCTTTTCTCTTGCCCTTTTACAGTCTGTTGTGTTGCTAAATTTCTACTGAGAACATATTTTTCGTGGTTAGATGATTTGGCATCTATTTCTAGCATATAGGAGTCCACTTTTGCTGGTCGTTCCTCTTATTTTTGAATGTAATATAATTTTAATCTTCGGATTTTTTTATTATGCTAGACCACTGGTTTTAATTGATTAATATCAATTTCTACCCTCATTAATAAATTTTATATATATATATATATATATATATATATATAATATATATTTTATATATACATATATTTTATATATATATTTTATATATACATATATTTTATATATATATATATATATATATATATATATAATATATATTTTATATATACATATATTTTATATATATATATATATATATATATATATATATATATAAAAATCAAAATAAGCAACACGGATTTCAAAGATGATTGCAGTACGCACGTTTCATGCTACTCCATTTATTTAAGTAATGCGAGCATTACATTAAATGCAATATGTAGAGCAAGCCTGATAGACTTGGCTATGTCAAGATGGATTTTTATGTATTCTTCCTCCCACCTGGATTTGAAATGTTGCCACAATTATAATATGTCTATTCTACTGTGATTTTCTGCATTTTCCTGCAGCTGAAGATTGCTCTCCATATTGCATTTAATGTAATGCTCGCATTACTTAAATAAATGGAGTAGCATGAAACGTGCGTACTGCAATCATCTTTGAAATCCGTGTTGCTTATTTTGATTTTTTGATCACCTAGTTTTTTGGAATGGTTTTTGTATAATACCATTCCATACTATATTCTGGTGCCTAAACATAAGTACCATATTCAATCTTGAATCTAAATCTAAACCTTATATATATATATATATATATATATCCAAATACACACTGATGTAGATGCATAATTTTTTTTTTCATCTTTAGACACAGATGCGACATCTTCTTGTGGAAGAACTTCAAAAATGTGTTCCAGGTAACATCTTAGAGAAACCTATTTCCTCTGCTGATGGATCTCAATCAATTCTATTAAGAGCCAGTAACAGTCTTGTAGCAGACCATCTTCAGAAATGCCAGTATGAATATAGCTTGAGTGTATTTATGCCAGAAAGTGGAATAGCACAAGATAAAGTAAGTTGGATTGCTGGGTTGCAAGTTTGTTTCATTTATTTAGGCCAATGAACAGAAGAGAAGCATGCTTGTAAATATTTAAAATTTTTCCTGAGTATGATATAAATAGAATGGGTGTTGCTTGCAATTGTTGCTTAGCTTCAAATTTTGTAGATTTAACTACAGACCAGATAATGTGAGCAAGAAAGCTAATACTATACGTATTCTGAAGAACTTGAAGCCTGATGGCAAAAGATGTTGGTGTACATTAGAGAAATTAACTGCTGTGTGGTATAGATGTAGAAAATTCAGAGAAGCAGAGTGCATTGTGTGTAGAAGAGAAAAAGAAAAATACAACAAACCTGTTCATTATCATCATCATCATCATCAATCAACATCCGTTTTCCATGTTGGCATGAGTTGGATGGCTTGACAGGCACTGGTAGGGCCCAGGGTCGCATCAGGTTCCGTAGTCTGTTTTGACTTGATTTCTATGGTTGCATGCTGTTCCTAATATCAATCATTCCACAGAGTGTACTGGGTGCTTTTTATGTAGCAGCACCACCAGTGCTTTTCCGAGTGGCATCAGCAGCTACACCAATGCTTTTTACATGACACCTGGATTTTAGGATCTCCATTTTTATAGTGGGTCATCCCATAAATAATGCGTTTTTTTCAATTGCATGAAATATAAGTTGGAAGGGGATGCGATAAACTACCTGCATCAACTTGCCTTAAAAGCAGTAATTTTACCTTTGGCTTATTCTTAGTGCAAGTTTTGAAGAGTGCAGTTAGATTTTAACAGTTATTTTTTCAAACCTATAATGGAAGTGACAAAGGAGCATATTCAGCATATTTTGCTTTATGAATTCAATAAAGGCAACAGCACAACGGAAAGTGCGAGGAATATTAATGCAGTGTATGGGGATTGGACAATAAGCCAGTGTCAATGGTGATTCCAGAAATTCCAATCCAAAAACCAGTCTAGAAGACGATCTGTAGAGCTCAGTAAGGACGTCCTACAGACCCTGGTTAAATACAATACCATCGTAACTGTTGAAGAACTAGCAGAGAAGCTTGGATTTGGTCATTCAACCATTCATCAACACCTGTGTGCCATCAGAAAAGTCAGCAAATTGGGTCAATGGGTTCCTCACAAACTTTCTGAGTCTAATCACATGCAGAGAGTGAATGTGTGCTCTTCTTTGCTGTCACATCTCACAAATGAATCATTTTTGACCAAATAGTGTCTGGTGACGAGAAATAGCTTCTCTAAAAAAATCTCAAGTGCTGAAGACAGTGGGTAGGGAAAGGAGAAACACCAGCTCCCCAGGCTTAGGAAGGTCTTCACCTACGTAAGGTGTTCTTATCTGTTTAGTGGGATATGAAAGGTTTAGTCCACTTTGAACTTTTAAACCCAAACCAAATGGTAACAAAGCAGATCTACAGTGAACAGCTTGAGCAGTTTAAGTCAGTGCTAGAAGAGAAATGACCAGCTTTGGTTTCCAGACGAAAGGCGTTCTTCCATCAGGATAATGCTTGGTCACATACAGTGAGGATGACTTTCCAAAGTCTGGAACAGTTTGAATGGGAAACGATGCCTCACCCACCATATTCGCCAGATATTGCCCCATCTGATTATCATTTATTCCGCTGTCTTCAAAATCATTTGGACGGAAAAAATATGAATTCTGTAGATGTGGTCAGAACAGTACTGGAGAAGTATTTTACATTACAAACAAGTGAATTTTGGAAGAGGGGCCTTGCAAGTCTACCAGATAGATGGAAGAGCATTGTAGAAAATGAAGAAGAATATTATTTTAGATTAAAAAGTATAAAAAAGAACCACATTATTTATGGGATGACCCAGTATATAGTATTGATGATTGATATATATAATGGTAAGCAACATTTAACATTTAAAATGGACTATCATGAAAGAAAATCAGTATCACTGAGTAGATTACAGTGGAAGCAGATTACATCCATTATTGAGTAGTGAATATCTCTTGAATTATGGACCACCTATTAAGGAAAGAGAAGAGAATCATCATCATCATCATTTAATGTCCATATTCCATGTTGGTATGGGATTAGACAGTTTGACAGGATCCAGTGGGTCTAAAGATTGCATCATGCTCCAATTGTCTGCTTTGGCATGATTTCTGTGGTTGGCTGCCCTTCCCAATACCAACCACTTTACAATGCATATGGCTTTTTTTTGTGCCACCAACATTATTCAGGTCACCACGGAGCTTGCAAGACTAAGAAACTTGTGGCAGTTCATGGGAGTGGTGGGGAGGTAAGGCTAGCTTTATGCTTGGAGACATGGGGATCCAAGTATGATAGCGAAGGTGGGGAACAGGTTCTTGTAGAGGAGCTGCATAATGGCTTATGTTTAGAGGAAAGGGTGAGAGTTCTGAGTAGGAGCTGCAAAAAGATAAATACAAATAGAAGAGGTCAATTAAGAAGACCTCATAATGTCCTGTGACCTCATTGCAATTCAACATTATCTGGTACATACTGTAACAGGTAATACCGAGCAATTTTGTTGTTGTTTATTCTTACAGAATTCACTGGATAAATTTTACTTGGTACCAGCACCAGAATGGTTGTCTGCAGCTAATCTACTCTTTATATCAGTTTGTGTCTGGAGTTACTTCAGTCTTAGGTAGCTTATGAAATCTATATCTCACACTGCACTGTGCTGTTTGTGAGGGGGGGGAGGGGCATACTTTCCATCACCAACCACTTTGCATTTTTTTTCTTATTGAAAACAACTGATCTTATAACATTTTGTTTTAAATACCAACCATTCTGACATTATCTGGTGTACACAGTACTTACAGAAAGACAAATGATCATGCCTGGATCTTCTCAATCAAGGCTGAGTCAGAACTAAGCAACAACAATTGCTAAAAATACCATAAGTTAATGCACTCACCCTGTTAATCATATTTAGTCTAGTGTGAAGAAAAGTGGAAGTTAAAGATCGTCAACTGGAATATTGTGATTTTCATTCTTGTTGCAATCTCTATCAACCTACCAATAAAGTTAGCTATGAGTATATCTAATATCATTTAGGCATATGCATACTTTTTAACTTGAATTTATTTTAACATAATCAGCTTTCTCAGAGCAAATTAAATATATAATCAGATTCTGAAGATATCATCATGATCATCTTCGTAATTTAACATCCTCTTTTCCAGTCTGGTATGGATCAGATGGTTTGACAAGAACAGATGAGCCAGAGGCTTGATCAGTGTTTGCTTTGGCATGGTTTTTACTGGTGAATGCCAACCATTTAACAGAGTGTGCTGGCTGTGTTTTACATGGCTTCGTAATGATGGAAGGATTTATAACATATATAGAAGCAAGCACCTAGCACACTCCGTAAAGTGGTTGGTGTTAGGAAGGGCATCCAGCCACAGAAACCATGCTACAACAGACAATTAGAGCCTGGTCAGCTCCCCAGCTGGCCAGCTCCTGTCAAACTGTCCAACCCATGCCAGCATGGAAAATGGACATTAAATGATGATGAAACAGTTATGTTTTCTTTATTTATTGTGGAAATGTACTTTTAATTATGTTTTTTTTTTTATGCCTTGTTGCAGATGTTATCAAACCAGGAACTCCTGCGGTTGCTCCACATAAATCCACATTCAGATCTTTACAAAATATTAGTAAGTGATCGTTAAAAGCAGCATTAATTTCATTGAATGTATTTGCAAGATATTCTATGTAGATTTTAAAAGCTTCAATTTTTTAAATAAAAATAAACGACCTTTTTCAACAAAATCAGAAGAAAATAATAGCTAAAAGGGTCGGGCTTGATTGTGTTAACCCATTTGATACCATACCACCCACCTGTGACTTCCCTGATTCTAAGATACAAACTTCCTTGATTTAACATGATCTAAATTAAAATCTTCCATCAAAATTTCATGTTAATTTATGTTCCAAACTCTTAATTAATAATGACGAAGTTACTCTAGTAATTTTGTTGTGTTTTAGGAAGGTCATTATGTCAATTATAAACACATGCACTGGTTCTATTTCACTTCTTCATTCTTGTTCCTTAATTGGTTAACTAACCAATTAACTAATTGGTTATTTGATTAATTGTTCAGTCAATCAATCAGCTAGGTTTGTTTCAAAGTCCTTTCATTACCATTCATGACTCCATCTATGACATGCCCCGGTTAAATGGTTACGAAACAAAACCAGTGCATGTTTATTATTGGCATAACGATCCACCTAAGATACAATAAAATGTTTTCTGACACATCAGTTCACATCAAGAATCTTGCAGACAAAATACTGAAATTAATTATTTTATTAAATTCTTCGTTATATTTCAGTATATTTCAAGAGAAATGGCAATGAAAGGGTTAATTCTTCACTAAGAGTAAATATTCATTTCAATCAAATAATTAATGTATGTAAAGCATAACTGAAACAATATTAACCCTTTAACATTCAGATTACTCTGTGAAATGTAATGCTTATTCTGTGAAATGTAATGCTTATTTATTCACATTGTTTTGAATTAATCATGCATTATCATGTAGCTTTGAGATTTCAATGTGGTGATTCTTTAGTTTTAGAATTACATTATAAGGTAGGTGAAGGAAGCTAAACTGGTTGCTTTGAACAGAAGACAGGCAGGATATTTGGGCCAGTTTAAATTCTGAAGGATTAATACATAGTGCTTAAATAATTAAGTTACATGATGGACTTCAACCAGATAAGCTGCTTACCAACACCACATGGTCATTGGTTACATTTAGCAGACTCCAACTCTGTTGCAAGCATTTGTACGTGAGTTCTGGTCTGAGAGATTGCTGTGATATCTTGATGCACGGCTGCTTCTTGCTACAAGCAGAGCAAGACTGGGTGAGGAAGAAGAAGATGAGTCAGTCTCTCCAGGCAAAAACGTAAAGCACCACAAAATCTCCTCTTGTTTACCATCATCATTTCAATGCCTGTTTTTCCATGCTTGCATGGGTTGGACAGAGTTTTTATTGAAGCAGATTTTCTACAGATGGATGCCCTTCCTGTTGCCAACCCTTGCTTGTTTCCAAGCACAAGGTAATATTTCCCTATGGCCAGACATGTTCTCACAGAAGATTGGAAACAAATGACATTGCTTATATGACAGTGACAAGCATTTTATGACTATCATACAATGTCAGGACAAGGAGACACACACACACACAAGGTGCATTCCAGAAGTTTTGAAACTTTTTCAGGAGCAGCAGTTATAACTATCCTAGATTATCTTATTTTTAGTATATCATTACTTATTTCTTTATTGCCCACAAGGGGCTAAACATAGAGGGGACAAACAAGGACAGACAAAGGGATTAAGCCGATTATATCGACTCTAGTGCGTAACTGGTACTTAATTTATCATCCCCGAAAGGATAAAAGACAAGTCGACCTCGGCGGAATTTGAACTCAGAACATAACAGCAAACGAAATACCGCTAAGCATTTTGCCCAGGGTGCTAACATTTCTGCCAGCTCGCCGCCTTTTTAGTATATCATTACTACACATCTAAATAAGCTAACCTGCCAACTTTTTTTATTCTAAATTGAAGGAGACAGCTGTCACACCACTTTGAACACATGCTAATAAACATTGCTTGTCACAGCTGACTAATTTGCAGAACGCAGCCAGAATGTGGGGACAATTTGAAGGTTTGCTATGGGTTTGCTATGCAATATTGTTTTATGTTAATCTGAACACAGGAACTCCAGACTGCTTATTGATTGAACCGTATGAGCCAAGCATCTGGTTTTCACTGGAACAAGATGTTCAAGGATGGTAGGAGAGAAGGTGAGAGACAATGAGAGGTGTGGAAAGGAGATGGACATCAGATCATCAGAGCTGGTTGAGAAAGTCCTCAAATTTCTGGATGATGATGATGGTAACCAAGTACTTGACAGAGGTGGGCATCAAAACTGTCTCTCACCCTCCCTACCATGTTCCTGTGACTTTGGGTTGTCCCCCAAAATGAAGGAAACCCTCAAGGACATTTGGCTTGAAGACACTGAGGAGATGAAAGAGGTTGTGACAAGGGTCCTGGACACCTTCATTTTGGAGCACTTTGATGGGGCCTTCACCAAGTGGCTGAAGCACTAAAGCAAGTGCATTGGAGTGAGAGGATCATCCTAATTTGAAGGAGATTAGAGTTTTGGATTTCTTTCGAATTAATAAATGTCTCTCCTGGAGAAGCCTTGAAGCTTCCAGATTGCACCTTGTATATATATATATATATATACTCTCTTTTACTCTTTTACTTGTTTCAGTCATTTGACTGCGGCCATGCTGGAGCACCGCCTTTAGTCGAGCAAATCGACCCCAGGACTTATTCTTTGGAAGCCTAGTACTTATTTTATCGGTCTCTTTTGCCAAACCGCTAAGTTATGGGATGTAAACACACCCAATATCGGTTGTCAAGCAATGGTGGAGGGACAAACACAAACACACAAATGCATACATACATACAATGGGCTTCTTTCAGTTTCCATCCACCAAATCTACTTACAAGGCTTTGGTCAGTCTGAGTCTCTAGTAGTAGAAGACACTTGCCCAAAGTGCCACGCAGTGGGACTGAACCCAGAAACATGTGGTTGGGAAGCAAGCTTCTTACCATACAGCCACTTATACATATATATATATATATATATATATATATATATATATATGTATCATCATTTTACATTCTTTTTTAACATGCTTATGAGTTGGACAGTTTGACAAGAACAGACAAGCTAGAGGGCTCTGCCACGTTCTGTATGCTTTGACATGGCTTCTACAACTGGATGCCCTTCCTAGCACCAACAACTTAACAGAGTGTACCAAGTGCTTTTTACATGGCTCCAGCACTGGTGAAGTAACCATACGTATATATATACAGTGGGAGGGGTGCAAAAGTAGACATCCACCAAATCTACTTACAAGGCTTTGGTCAGTCTGAGTCTCTAGTAGTAGAAGACACTTGCCCAAAGTGCCACGCAGTGGGACTGAACCCAGAAACATGTGGTTGGGAAGCAAGCTTCTTACCATACAGCCACTTATACATATATATATATATATATATATATATATATATATATGTATCATCATTTTACATTCTTTTTTAACATGCTTATGAGTTGGACAGTTTGACAAGAACAGACAAGCTAGAGGGCTCTGCCACGTTCTGTATGCTTTGACATGGCTTCTACAACTGGATGCCCTTCCTAGCACCAACAACTTAACAGAGTGTACCAAGTGCTTTTTACATGGCTCCAGCACTGGTGAAGTAACCATACGTATATATATACAGTGGGAGGGGTGCAAAAGTAGACATACAGTAAGTATCACACCAGTGTTATAATAATTCGTTAAAATTATTAGCACATTAAATTAGTTAGCCTCATTTTTGATATTTTCAGTGTTGTTAATCATAATGATACATTCATCATAGCTATAATAATACTTTTAGCGTAACTTTTAATTCTTTTGATAAAAATAAATGAGTATTGTATGTGTTTTCTTTTTCTATAACTGCATACCTACTTTTGCACCGCCTTATATTTATATATATGTGTGTGTGTGTGTGTGTGTGTGTCTTGTGTTTATGTTTATCACACAACAAACACACACACACACACACACACACACATGCTTGACAGCCAGGGTTGGTATGTTTACATTCTTGTAACTTAGTGCTTCAGCAAAAGAGGCCAATAGTAGAATAAATACCAGACTTTAAAAAAAGGAAGCATAAGTACTGGAGTCGATTTGCTTGACCACTGTCCAATGACCGAAACAAATAAAATATAAAAATAACCATTAAAATTGTAATTTTGCTTTCAAATCTTTTTTTGTTTTTTGTTTTCTTTTTTAAGCTATCAAATACGGAAAATGATTCAAAAAACGGTAATACCAATTTTAATAATTTATTAATTATTTAATTTTTTTTTTAATTGCATACACACATCTAATGAACTCTGCATTTCAATTAAACACATTCTTTATAATCAGGAAAGGAAATGACCAAATCATTTTTTCAAAATTTGACTAAAGTAAAATGTATTTAAGCTAAAATTTAAACCCAGAAATAAATAATTTGTCCTTGCAATTTGAAGAACATTATTAACTTGTTTGATTCTAACTCACTTAAGACCATTTCTTGTTCTGTGATATAAAGGTCCCCATTTTAGAAATTTTCACCCCCCTCATCATCATTGCCCTGACTGCCATCATCATCGTTTTAATGTCCATTTTTCCCAAGCTTGCATGGGTCAGATAGAATTCATTGAAGCAAATTTTCTGTGGCTGGATGCCTTTACTGTTGCCAATCCTCACCTGTTTCCAAATGAGGTAATATCTCTTCATGGTGCGACATGTCATCACAGAACATTATAGACAGGGAACACCACTTGTATTACATTGACATTCCTTTTCAACTATCGTGTGATGTCAAACCAAAGAGGCACAAACGCATGCACACACATATAGATATGTAATGAGATTCTTTCTATTTCTGTCTACGAAATCCACTCACAATTATAGAGCTATAGTAGAAGATACTTGAAACAATACTAACTGATTGAATTTGAAACCACATGGTCCAGAAGCAAACTTCTTAACCACACAATCATGCCTTTCCTCATAAAACCCAAATTAACTTAACAATTATGTTGTGTTCCAAGCACTCTTTAGATAATTGTTTCTTATATTGGCACAGAGCCTGATATCTGAGAGAGGATGAAATCAACTAAATTGAATCCAGCGTTGGGTCTCACAGAGGCAAAGTAGCTGAATTCCTTTTGAGCATTGGGCCTCACGGAAGCAAAGTGGTTGAGCCTCATGGAGGCAAAGTGGCTGAGACCCTTTTGAGCATTGGGCCCCACAGAGGCAAAATGGCTGAGTTCGTTTTGAGCATTGGGCCTCACAGAAGCAAAGTGGTTGAGCCTCATGGAGGCAAAGTGACTGAGTCCCTTTTGAGTGTTGGGCTCCACAGAGACAAAGTGGCTGAGTCCCTTTCAAATGTTGAGTTCCATGGAGGCAAAGTGGTTGAGTCTTTTTCAAGTGTTAGGCCTCTCAGAGTTAATGACTGAGATCTTTGACATTATGTCGTGCTTGAGAAAAAGACCCATCAAGCCAAGTGAAATTGTAGTTGTGGCAGATACCGGTGTCATGCAAATGACACCCATGCTGGTGGCACGTAAAAGCACCCATTACACTCTCGGAGTAGTTGGCATTAGGAATAGCATCCAACCATAAAAAGCCATACCAAATCAGACTGGAGTCTAGTGCAGCCTTCCAGCTTACCAGCCCTGGTCAAACTGTCTAACCCATGCCAGCATGGACAACAGACGTTAAATGATGATGATGATGATTTGATTTTATTGACCTCAGGGGGATGAAAGACAAAGTTCACCACATGAAGATTTAAATTCAGGACAAAGAAGTGAAAGAAATACCACCAGGCATCTTGTCCTACACTCTAAAGATTCTATGCATCCATCATTCTAATTAATGAAAAATATCAGATGTTTTACAAAATCCTTCCAAATTCTCAATGATTTTCATGATTAATTGAAACTTAGAACTGTGTTTTTCATTAGGAAACATGGTCATGAAAGAGTTCAGGAAAGGCAATGGAATGATCATGTTATAGGGTTAAAAGTTGGAGAGAAGGTCATGGTGGGGTTGGTGACAGATTGTTCTTTGGTATATACAGAATGAAATAGTTTCAAGCAGACACAGGCAAGATCAAGGAATATTTGTTAATGAGTAGTTTGTTCAAATCTAACGAATGATGAGATCACATGTAAGCATAACGTAAGAACAACGTCTTTCCTACAAATACTGCTGACTTAATCACACCTTGATTTCATGGAAGCATGGTATTAAAATAATGCTGCTGCTGATGATGATAATGATCTGAGTTTTTCCATGCTAGCATGGGTTGGACAGTTTGACAGGAGCTGAAGGGCTGTTCAGGCTCCATGTCTGTTTTGGCAGGGTTTCTACAGCTGGATGCCCTTCTTAATGCTAACCACTTTAAAGAGTGTACTGGGTGCTTTCTATGCAGTACCGGCACAGATGTATTTATGTGGCAGCGGTATGGATGTCTTTTATGTGGCACCAGCGCCTACAAGCTTGCAAGATTAGGAATACTCAGCCTAAGAGGGATGCAGGGAACATGTTTGTATGCAAGAACAAGCATGTTTTTACTTAGCTTGACATGTCTTCTCAAGCACACCAGACTACCAGGGATCTCGGCCCCCTGTCATCCCCTCTGAGTCCCAGTGTCTATAGATATTTCTAATTAATTATATATAGGCATACCTCAGTTTAATTGGTTCCAAAACATGCAAAAAATGACATAACACAAAAATACATTTTTAAAACTTTATTATCTTATATCTGTTTTAAAAAATGGCTTGTTTCATATTTTCACATGTATTTCATTTGATTTTCCACTTCGTTATTAATCTTTAGGTGTTTTTACTTTTAATTCTTATGCTTTTAAATGTTGACTTAGACCTGTGTAAAGAAAGATAAATCAACTGAATTTGAGGTTTATTTTTCTCCATTACTTTCTTTAAAAAGAAAAAATTACGCAAAGTCTAAATAAGCATAACATGAAATGATGTTGAGGTATGTTTCTATACACATATATTTTTAATTGCAGGATTTCTTTTGGAATTACTGAGTGTGATAACATCGGTTTTCCAACAAGTATCAAATGATGTTGGAATACAAACAGAATTTTCTACACAGTACCCCACCTCATCTTTAGGTAAATTTAAACAGATTTTGGCAATTTCTTTTTCTTTTGAAAAACTTAATTATAAAGTTTTAATATATATATATATATATATATATATATATATATATATATATATATATATATATATATATATATATATATATATATAGGTGTAGGAGTGGCTGTGTGGTAAGTAGCTTGCTTACCAACCACATGGTTCCGAGTTCATTCCCACTGCGTGGCACCTTGGGCAAGTGTTTTTTACTTGTTAGTGGATTTGGTAGACAGAAACTGAAAGAAGCCTGTCGTATATATATATATATATATATATATATATGTGTGTGTGTGTGTGTGCATATGTTTGTGTGTCTGTGTTTGTCCCCCACTACATTGCTTGACAACCGATGGTGGTGTGCTTACGTCCCTGTAACTTAGCAGTTTGGCAAAAGAGACCGATAGAATAAGTACTAGGCTTCCAAAGAATAAGTCCTGGGGTTGATTTTCTCGACAAAAGACGGTGCTCCAGCATGGCCACAGTCAAATAACTGAAACAAGTAAAAGAGTAAAGAGTATATATCTGCATATTACTTTTCTTTCATTCTCATTGCTATCCTCATCATTGTCATCATCATCATCATCATCATCGTCATCATCATCATCATCATCACCTTTTTCATCACTATCCTTTAATGAAGTATGGTCTCAAGCAGCATTCTGAAAATTGAGATTTCTTTTTCTTCACAAGAAATCAAGGAGACACATATACACATCACAAGGCCTTGGTGGGCCCAAACCTAAAGTAAAAGCCATTTGCTCAAGGTACTGCACAGTGGTGCTGAACTTGAAACTATGTAGAAATTAATACTCTCTTAAGTGGCAGTGGGACAAACACAGATATAAAGACACACAAACACACATATATATATATTACACGACAGGCTTCCTCACAGTTTCCATCACTCACAATGCTTCCTCCCCTCTCAAAAATTCCTTGTCTTGCAAGTTAATTGGTGATTCCTGCCGGTGCTGGTGCCATGTAAAAAGCATCCAGCTTCTCACACCTGTCCTACAATGCCATTTCTAAAACAAAGCAATCACCACATTGAAATCTCAAAGCTATGAGATTATGCAGGATAAAGCCATGTGAAGAAATAAGCATTACATTTGACAAAGTAATTTGAATGCTAAAGGGTAGTGAACTAATTGTATGCAGGTTAGATAATATAATGAGGATTTAGTGTACAGTGACGTAACTGTTGTTGGTGGGTGTAGACATTTGATACTTAGAGTCGTAAAGGTAGGAAATAAAACAAAACAATGTGATAGGCATAATAGCATATATGTATAATGAAAAATTATATATAGCTTGGTGTGTGTGTGTGTGTAAGAAAAGAATAATAGTGTAAGGGAAGTAACTCGTACGGATTTGTCGGAAGGAGAAAGATATCTATTCTTTTATTCTTAAATTCGTTTCAGTCATTTGACTGCGGCCATGCTGGAGCACCGCCTTTAGTCGAACAAATCTACCCTAGGACTTATTCTGTCGGTCTCTTTTGCCGAACTGCTATGTTACGGGGACGTAAACACACCAACATCGTTTGTCAAGCGATGTTGGTGGGGCGGGGGGGGGGAGACACAGACACACAAACATATACATGAATATATATCGTTGTTATTATGCAAAAGTGTCGTAAGTCCAAAACATTGCTTTTCCAGAAAACAAAAAAAAAAAAAAATAGTTTCAGCATTCTATAGCAAAACCGTTGTGCTACACTTCGATGATTTTTGATATCTTGGTTTAACGTCCGCTTTCCATACTGGCATGGGTTGGACGGTTTGACTGAGGTCTGAAAAGCCAGTAGGCTGCACCAGGCTCCAGTCTGATCTGGCAAGGTTTCTATAGCTGGATGCCCTTCCTAATGCCAACCACTCCAAGAGTGTAGTGGGTGCTTTTTACATTCCACTAGCACAGGAACCAATCAGGTGGCACCGGCATCAACCGCGTTCAGATGGTGTTTTTTACATGCCACTGGCACAGGAGCAAGTCGGTAGGAGACTAGCATATATATATATCTTAATATATAAATCTGGAGTTGTGTGTTTGTGTGAAGCCTTTTTGAAAGTTTATAGAAATCCACATTTTCCACTTTTTCGTAAAAATTTTTACATCAATGGAATTTTCTCGATGTGAACTTTCCAGTGCAGTAATTAGATTTTTTAAATTCCGTTTACTTTGTGTAATTTAAGGGAGATTTGGCTGTTGTTTCTAGCAACTTTTATATTTCATCCCTGCTACCTGGAACGCCATTCTTACACACGCGCTCAACATAAAAATATAGAGAGTAAGAGTTAAAGAGGGAGAGGGAGAGAGAGAGAAAGTGATACATACAACGTCATAGATTAAACTTTCATCTCAGTGTTCTTTACCTATTTTTCATAACATAGATACGTAAAAACACACACAACCACACATACATGACCTGTGACAACAACATACACTTTTCTCTCAATCTCTACTCAATTCTCCCCCTCTTCCTCTCTCGCTCTCTCAAACGTATACACGTGCAAGTAAACACAATCATTCACATCGTGGTGTATTTACAAAACATTGATGGCATAACTACAGAGTTGTATCCCCCAACTTTGGAAGGTCATAACTTTCATAAAAATGAATATTTTTTTATGAAATTTTCTATGCATATATTATTTATTATGTAGATTCCAAATATACAAAAATTTTCGGTGAAAGTGTTTTAGAAGGGGGTGGGGTACAATATTCTGAAATTCCACTTAAATTTCTCTTAACTTCCAGGAAAATGAATATTTTTTCATGAAATTTTGTACAAATGTACCTTGATGTATGTACATTTCAAGCATGTAGGAATTTTGAAGTAAACAACTGCAGGTTATTTTTGAGAAGTGTTCCCCACTCGGTGGTGTTTCGGAGCAAGTCGTCCATATTTGTTTCATTTTTCTCTATTATGTGCTTATGTGCATCCTTAGATTTCTAATGAAGTAATAGGCAGTGAAGAGAAGCAGTCATAAGAAAACTTTTAACTACCCCTATTCCTTTCTCTCACCCTCTCTACCTCTTCCTCTCTCGCTCTCTCAAAAGCATACACGTGCAAGTACACAATCATTCAGTAAAATATAACTCATGTTCGTCAATGTTTTGTAAATTTACCAAGATTTTCACTAGGGTGTTAGGGTTAGGGTTTTAGGGTCAGGGTTAGGGTTTAGGATTAATGTTACGGTTATGGTTTTTAGGGTTAGGGTTTAGGGTTAGTGTTAGGATTAGGGTTGGGTAATCGTGCGGGTGTTAATCTGAAAAATTACAGATATGTGAAAGGTACCGACACTGCCATCTATTATAACTTTTGTTGTTCTGTTTAATATATACATAGATTATGCCTCCAAAGAAGAGAGTTTGCTGGGGAAAGACAGCAACCGGTTTAAAATGACAGCAACAGACTGCAGTAATGCACCACATTCCAGTAGCTACTTTGAACATAATGCAAAATGGTGCATCAACACCTTCTGCCCAATCTGATAGAATTCTGGCAAAACTGTGTAGCAACAGATCGCCAGCAATTGCTTCATCAGAAATTGCCGTCCTAGCTCCTGCTAAAAGGGATTACCCTGCTATGTATAATCAGGGCAGCGCAAAAAGTTGTTTTGCACAAGCATTTCTATAGCCAATTAGACGGATGAAATTTACGTATGCTTAATAATTTTATGCAAAACAGCCTTCAGACTTTCCCTATTAATTTCATCGTCTTTTGAATTATGAACATATTTACATCATAAGGGTCTTTTCGTTGTAAGGCTTTCTTTTTTAGTTGATTTTCAGCTAGCAAGACTTTTCGTAGATGGCGTAATAAGTCACACCCGGACAAGGTCGGGTTATACTGCTAGTATATATATATATATATATATATATATATATATATACAGCAGGCTTCTTTCAGTTTCCCTCTACCAAATCCACTCACAAGGCTTGGTCAGACACTTGCCCAAGGTGCCATGCAGTGGTACTAAACCCAGAACCATGTGGTTGGGAAGGAAGCTTCTTACCACTATATATATATTTTGTTTCCATTTTTACTGTTTTAATAAAACATTTCAAAATACATGGTTAGTAAGTAAAATATTAGAAGAATGTCATCTTGAAATAATATTGATAATATTGCAGTATAGATTTGAATAGTAACTACCATGGACACATAGGCTGGCATGGCTGATGATTGACTACTAAATATTAAGCACTATAAATCTTGATGCAAACAAACCAACCTCATTTGTCAAGTAGTGGTGGGGAACAATATATATATATATATATATATATATTTGGCAATAAGAAAATGGAGGGGAATATGAGGTACTCATCAACTTGCAGACACTATGTTCCGTTGATTAATCTGTTTATTTTATAACCAAAATGACAAAAAAGACAATATACAGACACCTCCAATTGCCAGATGTCCATTAAATTTGAAATCTTAATTGTTGATATGACATGGTATGTCATAAGTGTCTGTATATTGTGTTTTTTGTCAATTTAGTTATAAAATAAACAGATTAATCAACGGAATACAGTGTCTGCAAGTTGATGGGTACCTCATATTCCCCTCCATTTTCTTATTGCTATATAAATTTAGGGTAAAAAAAATACCTTTTACCTGCACCCACTTATTGCACTTGGTATAACACTAGTGTAACAATAATTGGGTACCCTCCCAGCAGTATATTGGATATATATTATCCCTTAGTGGGTTGAATCCTCAACCCCTAACTCTCTTGCATTATATATATATATATAGTAAAGTTTCTTTGTTTATTGTATAGGCACTACTCAGAAGTGCTCAGATAAAAGACCTGAGACGCAAAGATATAAAAAAATTTTAAGGACAGTTTCAGATAGGTTCAACAATTTATTCATACACATATTCTGCCTTAGATCAATTCGCTCTTTGGAAGACTACTTTATTCACCTTTTTGTAAGGAAATACTTTTATTCTTAATAATTTTTACTACGCTGTTCTAACCTATTTTCACTCATTTATTTATGTATGTATATTAGATTTTTATATATTTGTGCATTCATGAATTTTTAATATTTTAGTGACTGACAGATTGATTTATTTTAAAGACTGCTCTGCATTGATCTATGGCAGAATATATGTATAAATAAATTGTTGAACCTAAACATGGGGGAGGATCTGTAATGATGGGGGGGGGGGCTATATCTTGGAAATCTGCCGGCCCAATGGGTTCCTTCCATGGCAGAATTAATAGTCAAGACTAATTAAGCATTTTATCTTGTCAAATTCATCCTGTGGTTGTGGAACTGTTTCTGGAGGGAAACGCAATCTTTCAGGATGATAATGTACCAATTCACACAGGTAAAATTTTTACTGAATGGCACGAGGAACAATCTAGTGAAGTTGAACATCTTATCTGGCCACCACAGTCCCCAGATCTCAATATTATTGAACATTTATGAGCATTTTAGAAAAACAAGTAAGGAGTTGATATCCTCCACCATCATCACTACAAGAACTGGAGACCGTTTTAGCTGAAGAATGGACAAAAATTCCCTTGGAAACAATTCAAACTTTGTACGAGTCTATACTTCATAGATTTCAAGCTGTAATTACTGCCAAAGGCAGACCTACCCCGTATGAAAATAAATTTGTTTGAAATTTTAAGGTGTTTCCATTATTTTGTCCAACCCCTGTATATACACACATATACATTCACACACATAACAGGCTTCCTTCAGTTGCCATCTATCAAATCCATTCACAAGGCTTTGGTTGAGGCTATAGTAGAAGACACATGCCCAAGGTGCCATGTAGTAGGACTGAACTTGGAACCATGTGGTTGGAAAGCAAACTTCTTACCACACAGCCACACCTACACCTATATTGATAAATTGATAAAATGCAATTTTAATCCTCTAATTCACAGATGTTAAGTACTTGAGTTATGTTAATGTCTGGTTATATTTCAGCACTATTAGAGCTTTCAAAAATCAATTATTGTATAAATTATTTTTAGAGCATATCAGTTACAAGTAAAAGAGAGCAGTATTTCATTACTGTTGAATAAGGTTTCTGTAATTAAGGACACTGAAATGAAACCATCTAATAACAAGACTATCTCGTTTCTCTTTATATTGTCTGTTTAAGTCGTTATCTTTTACTTGTTTCAGTCATTTGGCTGCAGCTGAGCTGGAGCAGTATCTTCAAGGGTATTTAATCAAAGAATTCAAACCTAATTCTGATTATTTTTTTAAGACTGGTTCTTATTCTTTGGATCCTTTTTTTTTTTTTTTTTTTGCTGAACCATCAAGTTATAGGGACGTAAACAAACCAACACCTGTTGCCAGGTGATGGTAGGGAACAAACTCAAAGACACACACACATAGATATGCACATATATACATACACACACACACACACACACACACACGTGTGTGTGTGTATATATATGTCTGTATATGTATATATACACATGTATATATATATATATATATAATTTTGCTTAAAAGAGTTCCAACACTGTCTGTTTTTTATGTTTTATTTATATTCCTGCAGAACTAATGTGGGGTATAGAATATGGAATATACAATATATAATATGATATACAATATACAATATAAAATAAAATAAAATAAAAATGGATGGCACCATGAAAGAAAGTATTGAATGTAGATGAAATATTGAGTGTTCAATATAAAGTCTGTCATACCAGCCATGACGAAGGGAAATAGCCCTGAAACTCGAGTCGCCTTTATATATATATATTTATATTTATATATTTATATATTTGATCCTTTATATTGAACACTCAATATTTCATCAACATTCAATACTTTCTTTCATGGTGCCATCCATTTTTATTTTATTTTATTTTATATTGTATATTGTATATCATATTATATATTGTATATTCCATATTCTATACCCCACATTAGTTCTGCAGGAATATAAATAAAACATAAAAAACAGACAGTGTTGGAACTCTTTTAAGCAAAATAATATATTCCTCTATACACAATCATACAAAAAAAACCCCACCTTTTTTGTATTTATTTTTACTCGCATATATATATATATATATATATATATATATATATATATATATATGTATATATATATATATATACACACGCACACATACACACTCGCACACACACACGCACATATATACACATACAATGAGCTTCCTTCAGTCTCCATCTACCAAATTCATAAATTCATTCACAGGTCTTTGGTTGGCCTGAGACAATAGGCGGTGACACTTGCCGAAGGTGCCAGACAGGGGGACTGAACCATGATTGGGAAGCAACTTCTTAACCACACGACCACATTGTGTCTATGATATATTTGTTTTTTTTTTATGTAATGAGATAACATTTAATAATAAAAATATGACCAGGAAATCTTTTCTGTGCAAATTTCAGATGCAAAATTAAACGGGGTTGAAAAAATATATATGGACAAAAAAGAGGAACATTATCAAAAGGCAATTTCTGGAGTGGAAGAAAAACTCACATCGCTTCAAAAGAAACTCGAAGAAAGATATCAAACAGAATTACAATTGGAGGTAACGTAGAAATTTAATATATTATTTTGTTTGTTATACTCTTCTACTCTTTTACTTGTTTCAGTCATTTGACTGCAGCCATGCTGGAGCACCGCCTTTTAGTCAAGCAAATCGACCCCAGGACTTATTCTTTGTAAGCCTAGTTCTTATTCTATCATTCTATTTTGCTGAACCGCTAAGTTACAGGGACGTAAACACACCAGCATCAGTTGTCAAGCGATGTTGGGGGGACAAACACATTCACACAAAAACACACATACATATATATCATCATCATCGTTTAACGTCCGCTTTCCATGCTAGCATGGGTTGGACGATTTGACTGAGGACTGGTGCAACCGGATGGCTACACCAGGCTCCAAATATAAATATATATGATGGGCTTCTTTCAGTTTCCGTCTACCAAATCCACTCACAAGGCTTTGGTTGATCTGAGGCTATAGTAGAAGACACTTTGTCCAAGGTGCCATGCAGTGGGACTGAACCCGGAACCATGTGGTTGGTAAGCAAGCTACTTACCACATAGCCATTCCTGCGCCTATATTGTTATTATTATAAGAAAATTGAGGGCAATAAACTGGCTGAATTGTTAGCACACTGGACAAACTACTTAGATACCACCGAGGTTGACTTTGCCTTTCATCCTTCCAGAGTCGATAAATTAAGTACCCGCTACACACTGGGGTTGATGTAATCAACTAGTCCCCTACCCCAAAATTTCAGGCTTTGTGTCTATAGTAGAAAGGGTTATTATAAGATAAATCAAAGGCAGTGAGCTGGCAGAATGGTTAGCACGCTGGACAAAATGCTTGATGGTAATTTGCCTGTCGCTACATTTGGAGTTCAAATTCCACCGAGGTTGACTTTGCCTTTCATTCTTATGGGGTTGATAAAATAAGTACCAGTTGAATACTGGGGTTTGATGTAATTGACTATACCTCTCCTCCAAATTTCAGGCGTTGTGCCTATAGTAGAAAGTATTATAACAAAATCTGAAACCCTTTAGCATTCAGATTACCCTGTCAAATGTAATACTTATTTATTTACATTGTTTTGACTGAGAAAACCAAAGATTAAAAGAGTTCCAACCGGCATCATTCTTTTTTTTCTTTTTTCACACATATTATTTCTAGCATTTTGAGCAACCATGTAAAGGCTACCTTATATATTTATTCAACAGTGGGCTGTTGGAATGACCATCACATCAATAGATTTGACCTTCATATTGGTTTCAGATCCTGACACAAGGACAGCAATTTTAAAGGAAGGGGTCAGTCAATTATACTGCTGCCGGTGTTCAACTGGTGCTTATTGTTATTGACCCTGAACTGATGAAAGGCAAAGTGGACTTCAGTGGAATTTGAACTCAGAACATAAAGACAGACGAAATGCTGCTAAGCATTTTTGCCTGGTGAGCTAACGATTCTGCCAGATCGCTGCCTTAGCTCTGGTCATCATATTAGTAAGTTATAGGACTAACAGAGATATTAATAGATGCTGATAGACTTGACCATCACAAATAGCTCTGACCGTCATATAGGTAGGTTTATAAGGCTGAGCAACACATCGCCATGTTATGGAACTGACCATCAAGCCATCACTCTTTTTTTTTTAATTACAGCTGGCAAGAATGAAAGACAATGATTTGGCAAAATTAAGGCTCGAGGAAAAAGAAGCCTCCAGGAAAGAACTGGAAAAAGTTCGGCAAGAGGTAAGAGACTGTGGTGTTGGAGAACCATTGTCACCACCATCATCATCATCATCATCATCATCATCACCACTACCATCATCATCATCACCATCATCGTCATCATCACTGTCATCACCATTTTACATTTGTTTTACCCATGCTGGAATGGGTTGGAAGGATTTTCCCCAGCACAACAACTCACAGTTTGTTGTGGCCCCTTATCTCCTTTGTTGGGTACAGCATCCTGACGTAAGTCTTCACCACATCTCCTTTGGACTTTCTTTTCCACAGACTACTTCTACTGAGATTGCCAGACACTTCTTGACCCAGTTATGAACTCTGCACAACGTATGTCCATACCATTGCGGTCTTCCTTAAAAACTACAGCTCATTCCTCTGATACTCATTTTTTCCTCTAAACTCTCATCACTTCTCTGTACTCTGTATTTCGTACTCTCTGACATTACACTGATGCTCAGGTTCCCCTCCTTTCTTTCCAGCCTTTACACATCCTCTACCTTCGGCACCCATGTCTTGCTATTGTGTAATATCATATTTTATATTAAACAAGCTTCATAGAAGACAATCAGCCATAGAAACCATACCTAAAATGCCATTGCAGCTCGATGCAGTTTAACAAGGAGCTCGCTGGTTCCCTGTCAAACTGTCTTATCCATGTCAGCATGGAAAGCAGATGTTAAATGATGACAATGACACTGATGCTGACAGGCTGCACTTCACTGAGAAAGAAAAACAGTTCATTGCCATCAGGAAGTATATAGAAACATCATCCCCAATGACTGGCATAGCATTATTATTGATAACTGCCACAAGGACAAAGGAGGTGTTCTAGAAAGGAACAACTACAGGGAAACACAATGTGATTGGTCATCACATTAATAAGTTATTCTTGGACTTACTATCACGTCTGTAATTTATAGGATTGACCATAATAAGTTATCAAACTATTCATCTCACTTCTTTCCAGCCATCTCACATTTTCCACATTCAGTGTTTGTGATTCACGACCATGCAATACCTCACTTTTTGCACAAACATTATATAATCTGCTTTTAGCAAGGAGAGAAAATCCCCTTGTAACGAAATTGATTTTTCATAATTATATTATAATTGAACCATATTCGATGACTGGCACCTGTACCAGTGGAACACTAAGAGCACCGTCCGAGCGTGCTCGTTGCCAGAGCAGCTGTCTGGCTTCTGTGCCAGTGGCATGTAAATAGCACCATTTGAGCATGATCGTTACCAATGTCACCTTACTGGCACGTTTAGAAAATCATTCGAGCAAGGTCGTTGCCAGTGCCGCTAGACTGGCTCCTGTGCAGGTGGCACGTAAAAAATACCATTTTGAACGTGGCCGTTGCCAGTACTGCGCAACTGGCCTTCATGTCAGTGGCACGTAAAAGCACCCACTACACTCTCGGAGTGGTTGGCATTAGGAAGAACATCCAGCTGTAGAAACTCTGCCAAATCAGATTGGAGCCTGGTGCAGCCATTTGGTTCGCCAGTCCTCAGTCAAACCATCCAACCCATGCCGGCATGGAAAGTGGCCGAAACTTTGAAATCACTGTCAACAATATTTTTGTTTAAGAATAAACTTGTACTCTCCATAAGTAGAGAGTAATCCATCAGATTAATGTAAAATTGTTTTTATTATAACTAAACATAAGAACAAGCATTAACAATATCAGCATCCTTTAATGTCCATATTCCATGCTAGTTTGACCAGAGAACTGCATCAGGTTCCAGTCTGCTTTAGTTTAGTTTCTACAACTGAATGCCCTTCCTGATGTCAGTATATACGAGGGTGAGTCAAAAAGTAATGCCATTATGTTTAGGGCAGGTATAATTACCAACACAGGAACATGTATCATACATCAAAATGAAGCTGGTCCTCTGTGGATCACATTCCTACTTCTCAACATAGTCACCGTTTCTCTCAATAGCAATGTTCCACCTTCGAATGAGAGTATGTATCCCTGCCCCGTAAAATTCTGTTGACTGTTCTTTGAGCCACTTCTTCACTACAGTTTTCGCTTCCTTGTCACTGGAATAATTTAGCGCCTTCAGACTATCATCCCTTCAGCCCCATGAAAGAGGGTTTGCGAGGCAAACATTATTCCAGTGATGAGGAAGTGAAAACTGTAGTGAAGAAGTGGTGCAAAGAACAGTCAACTGAATTTTATGGGGCAGGGATACATGCTCTCATTCAAAGGTGGAACATTGCTATTGAGAGAAACGGTGACTATGTTGAGAAGTAGGGATGTGATCCACAGAGGACCAGCTTCATTTTGACATATGGTACATGTTCCTGTGTTGGTAATTATACCTGTCCTAAACAAAATGGCATTACTTTTTGACTCACCCTCGTGTATATGTATATATATATATATATGTATATTATTTTATTTAAAAGAGTTCCAACTCTGTCTGTTTTTTATGTTTTATTTATATTCTTGTAAAATTAATGTGGGATATAGAATATGGAATATATAATATATAATATAAAAATGGATGGTACAATGAAATACACACACACATTTTTTTCAGCTGGAAAAGAACTATCAACTTAAAATGAATGCTTTAATGGAGAAGGAAAGGAATTTCACAGAGAGAATCCGGAAAGAGGAAGAGGTAAATAAATGAATTTATTAATACATGTATGTGTTTGGATTTACAAATGTAAGAAAATGAGAAACTCAATATATTTTGCTTAGTTTAGTTGTTTATCCAAATTTGCTACTTCACGTTTCCCTATTTCTGGAAAGCTTCGAGAAGCAAATTCAAAATAAGTGGATGTCTGTAATTTCTATCAGTGCACAGTCCATATGTCAATCCATACGCTTGTTGTGAATTAGTTTAACCAGACTCAGACTCATTGTTATTGGTCATTTTATAATATGACTGATGATTGATGGTGGTGATTTTCATATAAAGTTACCAAAAAGTTGAATCACAATTTTGTATTTCACTTTCCTTTTTTTGCTTTTACCAGGGGTGGGGTAAACAGGGCCCATGATATTTTACAGCTTCTCTGTAATTAGTTGGAGTGAAAGATGAAGGAAGGTATCTGGAAATGAAAAACATGACCTGAATACTCACAACAAGGTGGAGGTGGGGGTCAGTTAAAGGCACTTAACTCGTTAGCATTCAGATTTCTCTGTCAAATATAATGCTTATTTATCCACATTGTTTTAAATTAATCTTGCATTCTCTCATAGCTTAGAAATTTCAATTATGTGATTGTTTATATTTTGAATGACATTGTAGGGTAGGTGTGAACAGCTAGATCTGATCTGTTTGATCATAACACTGGTAGAATATTTGGACCGTATATAGCTGGGTTAAATGCTAAAAGATTTGGGCACCAGGTGGTGGTGTTAAACTGGGTGCCAGATGAAACCTATCATCCAAGTAGACAATGGTGAGATTTGAACTCAGAAAGCAAAGAACCAAACAAATACCACAAAGCATTTAGTCCAATCCTATAACAATGATAATAGTATATATAATATACCCTTATCAGTATTCTTTTACTTGTTTCATTCATTTGACTGTGGCCATGCTGGAGCACCACCTTAAAGGGCTATAGTCGAAGAAATCAACCCCAGGACTTATTCTTTGTAAGCCAAGTACTTATTCTATCAATCTCTTATACCGAATTGCTAAGTTATGGGGACATGAACACACCAGCATTGGTTGTCAAGCGATGGCACACACACACACACGCACACACATAAATATATATACATATATATGTACATATATATATATATATATATATATATATATATATATTTCATTTTTGGATTTGGTTTGTAAGATTCTTTATGTGAGTTCGTGTGTTGAAGCATATTCTGTTGTATCTGGGGAGATTCATTTTCTTTTTGTGCCTTATAATTTAACACTGGTAAAATTTCCATTTATTTCTTATTTTTATTTTCCTAAAATTTCCATTTATTCCTTTTTTTTTTTCCTAAAATTTTTGTTGCATCTTGCAACCTTTTCAATAGTCTTGGCTCTGTCCGTTATTTACACTGCGTTCCTTTTTGTTTGTTTGTGCACATGTGTGTAGATTAGTGTGTGTGTGTGTGTGCCCATGCATGCATGCATGCATGTATGTATGTATGTGTATGTATGTATATATGTGTGTGTGTGTGTGTGTGCATATGTATATATGTATGTATGTGTGTGCATCTGTATGTATGTATTCTGCATATTCATGTGCTTGCATGTCCGTGTTTATGTATTTTTGTGTGTGTGTGTGTGTGTGTGTGTTTATATATGTGTGTGCACCTCTGTCTCCTTGTGTGTGTGTGTTTTGCAATTCACTGCAGTTACTGTGGAGAAAATATCTCTCTTATGGTAAAAAGTATGAAAACACCTGGTTTGTTCAGTGTCGCCATCTATCAGAAACCCCAGACATCAATGTTTCAAGTTTGTTAACTCTTGTCAAAGAGATGTACCTAAGAGAGACAACTCTGAACAAACTTATAAAGCAATAGCTTTATGTATATTTCAGTCAACAACATTGACTGATTTGCCCTAGTAGATCGCCCAATCAAGGAAAATAACGAAATGAGGGAATCTATTTTCCGTACATTTCTGGTGTTTAATGTATCTACACTTCTGCCATATGTAAAGACTACTTTCTCTATTATACCATTGCACCTCCTATGTGTCCGTAGCTTGCACTGAGTACACCATATGAAGTTTCTACCAACACCTTTTCTACATATCAAGCAAGGCCATCTCCCTGAAGGGATCAGTAATTTGTCTGCTTTCATATTTATTCGAACTTTGGATTAAGTCCCTCTGATTCCAGGTCTTGCTTCCACACCTAAAATTTCTAGTTTTGGTAGTCATACAGCAATAAGAACAAGGTCATCAGCACAAATGAGCCCCCAAGGGCAGCCAGTCTTAAATTCCTCTCTGTTTTGACCTGAAAGACTATGAGAACAAATCCCTGGTGAACTCCTACCTGTACACTAAATTCCTTGCTATATTCATTGCCAACTTTCACCTTTCTGACAGCATCCCTGTATATGGCTTCTACAGCTCTCACTCACTGCTCATCTATCCCTAGCTTCTGCATTGATCACCAGATAAGGGAGCAAGGGACCTGTCGAAGGCTTTCTCCATGTCAACAAAAGCCAAATACAGAGGAGAATTATTTTGTTTAAATACTTTCCCTGCAGTTGCCTCACCAGGAAGATAGCATCAGTTATGCTTCTTCCTGGCTCAAAACCAAGCTGCATCTCATCTAGGTTAACTTTCTAATTAATTGAATTGTTACTCTCCGTAACTTTCATGACCTGGTCCAGCAATTTGATGCCTTCGTAATTTCTGTCTAAGGCATCACCTTTACCTTTGTAACAGTTAACTATAATGCTGCTTGCTGCTACACCAGTTGCTGGATGACTCCCTCGTAGACAACTTGGTTAACTATATGAGTGACTAGACTATATCCCACTCCACCAGATATTTTAAGCATCTCAGCGGTGATACTTGAGGGGCCAGAGGCTTTCCCTGTCTTATCCTGAATTGCTTTATCTACTAAGCCACTGTCGATTCACATAAACTGTCCATGGGAATTGACAGTAGGTCCACATTAGGCAGGCTCTCCTTTGCAGAATTTCTAACTGCATTTGAACCATCATCCATGTGAACACACTTCTCTCCTACAGCACCATGATTCTCTCTGACACACTGTCTTACCATCCGAAACATCTCAAGTCTTTGGTCCTCATGCTGCAGGACATTGGCAAACTTTCTCCTTTCTGCTTCTCCCTTAGCTACCTGACATAGTTTTCTGTTACCACCATTCTTCCAATCTTCCCAGGCCTGTTTCTTTGCTCTAATGGCCCTGTCTACTACACTGTTCAACCACCACATCACCTTAGGTCTGATTGGGACTTTGCACCAGCCACAAATTTGGTCTGTGGCACTCAGGAAGTTGTCCCATAGGAACTCTCAGTTGCCCTCTATGTCACAAGTCTGAAGAAAATGTTGAAGGTCCTTAGTAGCAGTTGATTCTATGCCAGTATTAAAACATTTACATTATAATATTCTAATCAAATTTAACATTTGCAAAGAAATAGTAAATTTAAGATATTTCCATTAGATAAAGGACAAAAAGTAGAAATATGTAACAAACAAACCAAACATACAAGCCATTTCTAGAAAGCCATTCTCTTTACTTGGATAAATAGTGTCTTGATAGAAAATATAAAGCTGGAAAAAAAAATTCTATTCTTTTTGGGGGAGTTTTTTTTTTTCGTATGGCTTAAAAATTTTTAATTTTATCCACAAAAAATATTCTCATTTACTTATTTTCTGTCAGAAATTTAATAGGTCACAGTGACTTATTTTCTTTGTAAATGATAAATCAACTAATATTTTTGTGAAGTTGTCTTGATGTTCTGAGTTCTAATTCTGCCAAGGTCGACTTAACCTTTCATCCATTATAGCGACCCCAGTTAAGCACTAGGATCACTATAATCAACTTACCCCACTTGTACCAAAATTTGAAACCAATATCTTTTGTGAAGTTATAGAATACAAAATAAGCAGTGATTGTCTGCTTTTGAACATAGTATCAGGGCCAGCTCAAGGTACTGCCAATTTGGGCAGTCGCCCAGGGTGCCATGTGCTATGGGGCACCAAGGTGGGCGTGGCAAAGTCAAGGAAATTTGTACGACCGTCGGCTTGTACATGCCGAATTTCAGCCTACCTGGGCACCAGCAACCCTAGGGCCAGCCCTGTATAGTATGTACAAAATTTTTCCCAAGGAAGAAATAATTATTTGCTTTGGGAAGTCTAAAAATTTCTGCAGAACCCTTCATCAAGGTACTTAAATGTCATTCCTATCTTAAACTCTTATTAACTTTATGACAGAGGCATATAACTGAAGCAAAGTACATTAAAATGTTTGTACAGTAATCCCTCGACTATTGAAGTTGTTAAAACCCCCCCCCCCCCCGCAAAGTAGAAGCAGTACTGCACGGTATATATATATGTTTTTTATTTTTATAATTTGTATATATGTTTATTTTATTTTAAATGCAAAACACCACAGAGGAATCGACGTAAGCTTAAATAATAGAATCCAGGTAAAAAAAAGTCACAGCGAAAAAAGTAATGGCAATAAAGTCACAAAAAATAGTCACAGGGGTTTTGTCCAGGGAAGTTTTTTCCTAGTGGGGGGGGGGGGATCCCATAAATTACCTGTGCCTTTTTTTCCTGTGACTTTATTATCAGCCACCATAAATTAATTGTGACTTTTTTCCCTGTGACTTTATTACTGGTCATCAAATAATAAACCATCCAGCTGTAGAAACTCTGTTCAAATCAGATTGGAGCCTGGTGTAGCCATCTGGTTCACCAGTCCTCAGTCAAATCATCCAACCCATGCTAGCATGGAAAGCGGACGTTAAACGATGATGATGATGATGATGATAGGTGAACCATGATATGGCAAGGGATTACTGTACTCCTGTTCCTGCTATCTCTCATAAAATTTCAATATATGAATTATTAAAATCTTATTTATTTGCATTTGTTTGTTATGAATCTTAGGAATGCTGCTGCTTTGCAAGTAGATTGTATTTTATTTTGGTTTGGTTAAATGTGCTTAGTAAAAAAGAAAACAATTGGTGTTACAGAATGAGGTGCATCTTAAACCAGAAAATTTCCTGACCACTTCTGGCACACACATTCTGTATCAGTATCCTTTCCATACATACCATATGTGTCCCTGCAAGTTTCCACCTCTTCCAGACATATTTTTTTAAATAAAAGAGCATGAAGTATCAATTATGTTTGTTTTGGCTCTCCATTTTTAGGGTGATCCCAAGCACACAAAATAAAACCTATATGTGGGTGGGTGTGTGTATATGTATGTATGTATGTAAGGATGTATGTAAGGATTATGTAAATCCCAGTTAAAGCAGATAGCAATGTGGCAGTGCCGGTAGCATGTAAAAAGCACCATTTGAGCATGTTCAATGCCAGTGCCGGCTGACTGGTCCCATGCTGGTGGCACATAAAAAGCACCATTTGAGCGTGGTTGTTGCCAATGCCGCCTGGCTGGTTCACATGCCAGTAACATGTAAAAAGAACCCACTACACTCTCGGAGTGGTTGATGTTAGGAAGGGGATCCAGCTGTAGAAACTATGTCAGATCGGATTGGAGCCTGGTGCAGCTTTCTGGCTCGCAATTCCTCAGTCAAACCGTCCAATCCATGCCAGCATGGAAAGCGGACGTTAAACGACAATGATGCTGATATATATAGAGAGAGGGGGGGAGGGGGAGGGAGAGCGAGAGAGAGTGAGAGAGAGAGAAACACACACACACACACACACATCATCATCATCATCATCATAGTTTAACATCCATCTTCTGTCCATGCATGGGTAGAACAGTTGACAGGAGTCAGCAAGGTAAAAAAATTTATCCAAGGCTACTGTGTCTGTTTTGGCAGGGATTTTATGGTTGGATGCTCTTCTTAACACCAACCACTCCTCAGAGTGGACTCAGTGCTTTTTACGTGTGTGTGTGTGTGTGAATCCACACATACATATCAATACCAATAAAGGTTTTTAAAATCAATTCCAGATACAACAGAAAGACACTTACCAGCAAAGGCAGGCTTTACTGGAAGAAGTCAATAAATTACGCCAGAAGGAATCCGAACTTACAAAGATGATGGAAATGGCAAACAGGTAAACAAACCAAAATCATTTATTTGAATAAAGTTTAATGGGTGATTGATGCTTTATATCATGGGTTTTGTGAATACGTCCTGCCTTTGATTTGCATGAAAGACAGATTTCTAACAATGTATTTTTAACAGCAGTCACAGGTGTGTTTATATAGTAAGAAGTTAGCTTCCCAACCACATGCTTCCAGGTTCAGTCCCACTGCATGACACCTTGTGCAAGTATCTTCTACTATAGCCCCAGGCCAACCAAAGCCTTGTGAGTGGATTTTCTAAACAGAAAATAAAAGAAACCCATCATATTATAAATATAAAGTACCCAGTACAGTCTGTAAAGTGATAAGCATCAGGAAAGTGCTAACGTTTCTGCGAGCTCACTGCATTTGGACAAGCATCTTCTACTATAGCATTATGCCAACCAAAGACTTGTGCACTGATCTACAAGACAAGCTGCTGCTGCTGCTGCTGCTGCTGCTTGTTACCACTTCAATCTTTTATTTTCTCTTGATCTTTTGTCTCAAACTTTGAATTAGCAACACACTCCTACAGTGAAAGATCAAGTAAAAGATTCAACACATCTCAACTCCAGGTGTGAGTCGATGCTGAAGAGGAAAGGACAGGAATATTTCTGGGAAATGTTTTAACTATACGTTAGATTATACACTTAACTATATATGAAATAATATTTTTTTTAGTCTCAAAGTAAAACGTTGTACAATTCAAAATTTCTTATATATATATATATATATATATATATATATATGCTAGGCCATTGGTAGTGAAATTTCTAAAATTTTGCTACCATATATTGTTACCTCTGCCAAGGAAGGAGGTTATGTTTTCATATTTAGCTGCAAATAATAGCATGCAAATATTGGTTTGAAAATCATTTTGGATAGAAAAAGTTGAAAACCTTTTTTATTTTTTTTATTCAAAATGGTTATTTTAGCTATTGTTTATAGCTTTATGCATGTTCTTTAAGATCTATTTCAAACAAGAATTATTTCACACTCTCTCGAAAGTTTATAAAATTGTCATAATGTGCATGCATATATATATATATATATATATACACACACACACATATATACACACACATACACACACACACACACACACACACACACATATATATATATATATATAGTCTTACTCTCTGACTTACTCTCCTTTCTCTTCCAACTGGAGTATTTATCTATCTACTCTATAACAAGATGCTTGTATGTGTCTCATCTATACCTTTAATCTCTCAACTGACACAACACCCCCTCCCCCCACACACACTCAATACTACTCCCCACTCCCAGTTGAGTGGCTTTTTTCTTGCAAGATACTTGGTGACCCTGTCAGTGCTGGTGTCACATAAAAAGTACCAAGTACACTCTGTGGAGTGGTTGGCATTAGGAAGGGCATCCAGCCATAGGAACCAATCCAAAACAGACAGTGCAGCCTGGTGTTACTTTCAGCCTTGCCAGCTACTGTCAACTGTCCAGCCTATGGCAGCAAGCCATTTAAAATAAACACAAAAGCCGTTAGATTCACTTCAACATTTAAATATAATGTGTCAAAATATTTTCGGCGCTTTGAGAACACGACCTGTTCACTGACAAAATTGTGTGCTGCATCTCAGAATTTTGTCAGTTAACAGGTCGTGGTCTCAAAGCGACGAAAATATTTTGACAAATTATATTTAAATGTTGAAGTGAATCTAACGGTTTTTGTGTTTCTTAAATAGCTTATAAATACCTTCCACACTGCAATTGTTTTCGTTCTAGCACACGATCTCAGATCAGGTCACTGCAAGTACATCTCCATAATATATATATATATATATATATATATATATATATATATATGTATATATATATATATATATTATTAACAGTAATAATGCTTCATATATTTACTTTTATATATATATATATATATATATATATATATATATATATATATATATATATATATGAAGGTTTGGAGGTGATGTACAGGAATTATATATTAGAAAAAATAATAAGGTACTCAGATATTTGGATGGTTGTACATTGACAGATTTTTATTAATATGTCACATGTTTTATAAATATTAGCGCTTGCACCTATTCTTGTAGGTTTTTCAAATATGATTTCACTTTCAGAGGATGTCTCTTTTTATAGTATTATTGAATGTGTAGGGGTGGAGAGAGATATGTAGGATAGTAAAAGAGGGTGAGGAATGGAGGGAAAAGTGAGAGTGTATGTGTTTGTGTGTGTGAGTGTTTTTGTGTGTGAGTATATATATATATCTTTTTTTTTATTATTATCAAAATAGAGAGAAAACCTTGGATCAAGAAAGACTGAAGTGTCAAGAAGAAGTTTTGAAGCAAAAACTGAATGAAGCTAATCGCATCGAAGCTGATTACCAACAAAGAATTGACAATGAAGTTTTTAAGTAAGACAACTTTTAGTTATATGTTTGATAATAATTGTGAAATGTTACACAAATGTGCATGCACATGAAATAAAATAAAAATGTATCTAGAATAGCATCTCAGGCTGACTTTAATGGCATATAAAGGAAATTTCTTAGATGGAAATTGTATTCGCCCAATGCGCATATGTGTGTGTTAGTGAAACAAGCCACCCCACACACACACATACGTATAAATATATGTGGATGTGTGCTTGTGTGTCTGTGTATGTGTGTATATATATGTATATGTGGATGTATGTATGTATATATATATATATATATATATATATATATATATATATATAAATATTACTTATAGAATAAAAATGCTGGGTTAACGACTCAACGTATCACACCCACTTCAATGAACATATATAAGATATACAACATAATCCGTCAAACATAAGGAATAAGAAGATATAACGCAAGAAAAATAACGTAAGAAGAAATAATAAATAAAAGAATAAGAAATATAGAACATATAGTATAAAATTTTATACACGAATATATTGTTTCAACCGATAACATGCAAATGAAAAAAATTGAGTTAAAGGTATAATACAATACACGTAAATATCAATTCATAGAAGTTAAAATTAATACGAATAAAAATTAATACGAATAAAAGGAATAAAAATTTCAAATATATAATATAATATAGGTCAATATAAAATAAAATGAAATAAAGAAATGAGGTACCATAAAGTAGTCTATCGGTTAAAAATCAAGGACAGAAATGATTTAACACCATTTAGAGTTAAAGCTCAAAGTTCTTCATCTCCCTCGGGCACATTTTACAACTCAAAAACAATAGACACCAATAGGCAAGTCTGCACCAGTTTGGTATATACATGAGTCCAACCCATGCTAGCATGGAAAGCAGACGTTAAACGATTAAACGAAGAGTGAATAACAGGCACCCAGCAGGTATCAGCAGATAAAACATGTAAAATTTAATTCCGCTCACCATGTCCAAAAAGTTCACAACACATGGGTCGAAATACAATTACAGCACCCAGCAGGTATCAATCAGTAAAATCAATTTGACGAAAACCACATACAACACCTATGGCCATTTCGGGGGGACACCACTGTATTCTAAACACAATAGAGTGCAAACTGGTGATGACCCCCCTCGTCAGGGTAAACATACGTACAAATGTCACGACATGCACAAAGGGAAAAATGATTTTTATAAAAGAGCAAATATATATAATCAATATGGACCAACCTTAGACAAGCCTATATATATATATATATATATATATAATATAATATAGGATAAAATCTTTATAAGAATTTATCAAGTAGTCAGCGTGAAAAAACCCATAAGGAAAAAAAACCCATCGTTTTTTTCCGTAAATATATATAATTTATATAAGGGCATTACTATATAATAATGCCTCACGCTTAGAGGGACTATATATATATATATATATATATATATATATATGTATATGTATATAGATATATCCTCTCACAATTTTTTTTCTCTTTCCAACCTTTTTCTCCCCACGTTTTTTTTTTTCCCTGTCTCTCCATCTGTTTTCTCCTTATTCTTTTCTATAAAAGAGTGTAGGCTCGAAATGTCAAACACTCTTCCATTTTTCCTGATCATCAAACTCTCTATATATAGTTGAAACTATATATATATATATATATATATATATATATATATATAGTTGAAATTTACAGAAAAGCAAAAGACAAAGACAGGTTTATAAACAACAAGCAGGTGTATTAGGTTACATCATCAAAATCTCATAGCTATGAGACAAAGCATGATTAATTCAAAACAATGTGAATAAATAAGATTTAATTTTGGAAGAATACTGTGAATGGTAAAGGTCAACCATCTGTTCCCCTCCTCTGACACCCTTATGAAATTACTCACCCTCAACTTTCTCTCCTCCCCAATCTTCTGTCTACATTTTCTTTGTTCCATTTATTTCTATTTATTTCAATTTATTTATTTATTTCAATTTATTTATTCATTCATTTATTCATTTCCATGTTGTCTTGCAGAATTAAGATTGACTTACAAAACAAATTCTTGGAAAGATCTCAAAATATGGATTCTAGAGAGGCTCTGATTAAAGGTATATGCTCACTAACAGTCTTCACCCACCGACATACTGTTTTTCTCTTTCTGCCTATTTTGCCTTCTAACGCAACATACCACTGACCTAGCTACCTGCACTCACCCTCCAACCCCTGTCCAGCTGACATATTTTCCCCTACTCTCTTCATTCCCTGCAAGATCTCACATTAAATATTTTTGTCCAACATTTCACCCCCAAAACTGCAACCCCCTGGTGTTCCCCAACTGCAACCTATTTACATTGACCTCCTGTTGATGTTCAAACTGAGCACTGGGTGCATCAGCTTTGAAAATCTCTGCAAATGTTCTCAGTTCTGTCCTTCCTCCTTTAGCTGATTTATTAAAAGAAAAAGAAGTTTCTGTCCCCTAATTCTATTTGTTTGTTTCTTAGTCCTTCCATAATGTTTTGTATTATAGGATCATGACTTTGTCATCGTGTGATATGGTTGGAGCAAGTTAGCTTGTTATAGCTGGTCCTTCTCCAAGCCACTTGTGAGGAAGTTATGATATATTACAGTAGTGATAGGAAACCTTATTGAGCAAAGAAATGAGGGCACTTGGGCCAAGGAAGGAGTCTCTTGAACGCCTTAAATGAGGACACTCAAGCCGAGGAAGGAGCTTCTTGAACCAAAAAGGAAACCTCTTGAGCCAAGGAGAAATCTTGACCTGCTAAGAATGGCAATTAATTTCCCTAAAATCATACCTTATTGTTTCAAAACTAGGACACACTGGATAATGTAATTATAGATACATACTGCTTAATATTTTTTAAAAAATGAACTGGAATATCTATTAGTATAGGCTGGTTGGATTAACAATAACAATTAAGCTCTGTTAATCTTTTCCATCACAAGATTTCAGATGATTAATACTAAAACTATTGGTGGCTGAGAGATAAACAGTCTTGCTCTCTGGCTCACTCTCCTTTCTCTTCCAACTGAAGTATTTATCTATCTACTCTACAACAAGATGCTTGTATGTGTCTCATCTGTACCATTAATCTCTCAACTGACACAAAGCCCCCAGCCTGCCAGCTAATCACAACACCAGTGTTTTGTTTAATCACTGTTTTTCTATATCAGTAGAGACTAGATTTGTTTAAGCATGCAGAAATATGCAGAATTTTTGGTTGGAAATAACCTTTTTCTGTGGTTGGTCATTATTATTGTTTTAAGTGATTGATTGTTTTGTGCCACCTGCTTGGGACACAGCAGACTGGGCTGCTTGTTTTGTGACTTGTTTTGGTTGGAGACACAATGTCGTGACAGTGACAAGACATGAACTGCTGATTTCTTGGTTAATTTCTGACAACCTAATGTTTCAGCCATTCACTACCTCACATTGATAACCTTAATGGAGTAAAACGTTTAACCCTTTGCCTGTCCAAAACATTTTTGTAAATTTCTCCTAAACGTCCATGGTTGTTTTCAGGTTTTTTTTTTTTTTTGTTATTCCTTGTTTCATACATTCTGAGTAATATAAAGCTTTCTTTTCATAAGTCCCAAGTTATTCTGGTAGTTGTGTAGTAAGACATGATAAATTCATTTTTTTACTGTAGCACAAGTTAGTTGTTTGTGACAGACACTGACCAGTTAAGGTTAGCGTTGTGAAAATCCAAACAACTTCCACCCAAGTCTGAGGCACGTGTAAAAACTAAAAGTTGAGTTGGTTGCTGTGAAGACGTTGAACTTTTAACAACATACTTTCAAGATCCTCATTCTGTCGGCCTCAGCTAGAACATGGGAAGTTACTGTTTTGCTTTCCCAGTCATTATGACTACTGGCCTAAGTTCCCTTTAGCAACTCTGAATTATTGTGCCCAGTTCTTCACTTGACATTTGTTTCCTTTAACTGACTATGAGGTTTATTATATCTTTTTACCCGGTTTGCTGAAATTGGCTTCTCCAGCAAGATTTGTATCTGCATTATGACATTTGTGTTTGTATTGTATCATGGAATTGATATTAACTCCAATTTGGAAAACCTGTAAATTGTAGTAAGTGCAACTGAAATTATTTATGTCTTAAAAATGTTGTTCCTGTCGGACTGTATGTCTAGAGCCTGATATTTCGCACACACCTTCATTTCTCCTGTAATTTACATTTGTTAAGTGTTGTTTGGAAACTGTAATAAAAACTGTATTTCATTTGAACACAACTCATTTGCTTTCTGCTATTTATCGTTGCCTTTATATAAAACTACCATCTATATTTCTTGCTACAGTCTACATATACTTGTTAAAATTGAAAAAGATTTGGGAATGTGAATCATATATGATGCATGAATACCAGAGAAGGATATACTGTATGTCACATGTGAGACACAGTTTGGGCAAAGGGTTAATACAGTTATTTCCCCCCCCCCTATGTATTCCCCCCATTTCAACTACCAAGATTTATAAAGTAGTTTAAAATGAGAGTGTGTTTTCTTCATGTTTTCTTCATTGTCAATGCAATGTAAATGGAGTCACTAAAACTGAAAACCAAAACTGAACTATTACATGTATCTTTAATTAATAGTACAGTATTAATATCTTTTTTAGACACAAATTTAATTAATAGTTATAGCATATATTGTTGCCATTCCTAAAAGAAGAAACCTATAATCAAAGGCATTCTAGACATGGCCATACTGAGAGGCTCTCTACCACAGTTTTGTAACTTTCTACAGCATATCCACATTAAGTAAGATATACAGAATGCTGTTCTGAACCAATATTGCTTTCATTGCTAATAATGAATTTTTACCCAGCCTGCCAGTTAATCGCAACACCAGTGTTTGTTTAATCACTGTTTTTCTATATCAGTAGAGACTAGACTTGTCTAAGCATGCAGAAATATGCAGAAATCTAGATTCAGCAGTTCTGCTGCTAGTGCTGGGTGCTTTTTGTCTGCTACCAAAACACTTCAATGCTTTTTAGCATGATATGTCTATACAAGACAAACACCATAGCTTTGTGGCTTTTTATAGTCTATTCATGTTAAGTAAGATATGCAGAATGCTACTTTGAAATAATACTGCTTCCACCACTACCAACAATTTTTTTTTCAGACACAGTTTATAAGAACCATATTATCCAATGAGATTGTAAGTTTTTTAACCCTTTAGCTTTTAAACTGGAATATTCTCCCTGTTTTATGTTCAAACTGGTCAGATCTGGTTTCTCACATCTACCCTACAATATCATTCTAAAAATTAACAATTGCCACATCAAAATCTCAAAGCTACAAGATAATGCATCATCATCATCATCATCGTTTAACATCCGCTTTCCATGGTGGCATGGGTTGGACGATTTGACTGAGGACTGGTGAAACCAGATGGCTACATCAGGCTCCAATCTGATTTGGCAGAGTTTCTACAGCTGGATGCCCTTCCTAACACCAACCACTCCGAGAGTGTAGTGGGTGCTTTTACGTGCCACCGGCACGAAGGCCAGTCAGGGGGTACTGGCAACGGCCACGCTTGAAATGGTGTATTTTAAGTGCCACCGACACAGGAGCCAGTCCAGCGGTACTGGCAACGAACTTGCTCGAATGTCTTTTCACATGCCAGGAAGGTGACATTGGTAACGGTCACGCTCAAATGGTGCTATTTATGTGCCACTGGCATGAGAGCCAGACAGCTGGTGCTCTGGCAACGATAACGCTCGGACAGTGCTCTTAGTGAGTTACTGGTACAGGTGCCATCACGATTTCGCTTTTGCTTGCCCCAACAGGTCTTCGCAAGCCGAGTTTAGTGTTCAAAACAATGTGAATAAATAAGCATTACCTTTGACAGAATAATGTGAATGTTAAAAGGTTAAAGCAGTAAGATATGATTTGACTTAACTGTTATTTCTGGTTTCACATCACCTCTCTCTCTCTCTCTCTGCTTTTGTTGATAGTGCATGAATTAAGGAACAAAGAAGAAAAAGAAAAGTTTCAATTAATGAAGGAAGATAATGACAGAAAACACAACAGGATTAATGAGTTGGAGGTATGTCATAAAAATGAAACAAAAAAGTGGACATATTTTTAATTAATTTAGGCTTTTCCTCTACCTTCTTGCTTCTGTGTTAAAATTAAGGTTATGGATCACTGTTAATATTCAGGCATGGCTGTATGGGTTTGAAGTTTACTTCCTAACCACTTAGTTTTGAGTTCAGTCCCACTGCAATACACCTTGGATATACATCTCCTACTTTGGACCCAGGTCAACCAAAGCTTTGTGAGTGGATTAGGTAGACTAAAACTGGCAGTAGTCTGTCATGTGTATGTGTGTGTATATTTATCTACATATATGTGTATGTATGTATACATATATACATATATTCAGTTAAGTATATGCCTGGTCATAGAGTCACCAATGGTTTCACATCCATAAAGTGGTTAGCCCCATGGACAACTCAGACTCTAATGGGTCTAATTTTTGGGGGATATATTCTGGGAAGATAATAGTGATGAAATAGGGGGTGTGAGCACACTTCTTGCAGAGAAATGGGTGGATAAGGTCATAGAGGTAGTGAGGGTGTGCGATAGAGTACTTAACCTCAGACTAGTCTTGTAGAATGGTATAGCTACAATTATCTCTGCTTACGCCCCACAAGCAGGCCTACCAAATGAACAGAAGGATCACTTTTATGATATTCTTATACAGGCTACCTCAAAGATAAGTGACAATGGTCTCATCTTTGTGGCTGGAGATTTTAATGGGCATGTCAGACAACCTGGTATCTTCCATGGTATACATGGAGGGCCATGGATATGGTACCAGAAATGAAGAGGGAACTAGACTCCTGGAGTTCTGCAATGCAAGTAACCTATTGATCTGCAACACCAACTTCAGGAAGCCAGCCAGCCACCTGATGACCTATCAATCAGGTGACTCAGCTAGTCAGATTGATTTCATTCTCACCAGACAGTGGGATGCATGGTTGCTCTTAAATACAAAGACCCTCCCTGGTGAAGAATATACCCCGCCCCCACCATAGACTTGTAATTAATGACTTTAGACTCGAGGCCAGAAGGTTGCCAAAAACCAGACCAATCTGGAAAAGAAGGACTTGGAAGCTTAGGAACCCTTCACATGGTCAGAGATTTAGGGATATCCTTACCGAGATATTTGATGATAGGGAGGAGAAGCTACAGTCCTGTGACATAGAAGGCAGCTGGGAATTCCTGTGAGACAGCTTGCTGAGTGCCACAGACCAAATCTGTGGCTGGTGCAAAGTCCCTTCCAGACCCAGGGTAACATGGTGGTGGAACAATACTGTTGACAGGGCCATTAGAGCAAAGAAACAGGTTTGGAAGGCCTGGAAGAGTGAGGGTAGCAGGTGAATGTATCAGATAGGCAAATGGGAAGCTAAGGAACAGGTATATATAGCTAAGGGAGTAGTAGAAAAGAAGAAGTTTGCCAATGTTCAGTGTCGTGAAGACCAGAGAGCTGAAGTATTTCGGATTGCAAGACAGTGTGGGAGAAAACCATGATGTCAGAGAGGAGAAATGTGTCCACATGGATGATGGTGTCCTTGCGTTTAATGATTCTGCAAAGAAAGAGGCTTGGAGATGCCATTATGAAAGACTGCTGAATGTGGAGAATGAGTGGGAGGAGGAGAGTCTGCCAAAGGTTGACCCAATTGAGGGACCGGCTACCCGAATCGACAGTACCTTGGTAGATAAAACAATTAAGGATATGAAAACAGGGAAAGTACCTGGCCCATCAGGAATCACCACTGAGATGCTTAAAATATCGAGTGGTGTGGGTTATGGTCTTCATGTCAATAATTATCACACAAAACTACACCAATACACCAAATATGAAATCAATTGGAACAAATGTTGAAACTAAAAAGGGCAACCAAACAAAAAAAAAATTGATATTTCTCCTTTATAATAGAAGGATCCTCATCCATTTTGATGATGATTATTTCAGTTGTTTAATCAACTGAATTACCTGTTCATTGAATTAACACGTAAGTGGCTGAATATTCCTCAGAACTATCATTATCCTTGGTGGAATCAGCATGACATTGTGACAAGGCTTCCACACAATTTCCATCTATCTAATTTCACTCACAGGTTTTGGGTTGACTCAAGACATTTTTGAAAGATTCTTGCCCAAGGAAGCCATACAGTAGAATCAAATTCAAGCGTTCACGACTGGGAAATAAACTTCGTAACCATTTAGCCATTTTGTGCCATTTCCATTATATATGGAACTCTAAAATACCACACTGTTTTCCTTTTTTATTTTTTTATGATTGCTTTATCAAAACTGTTAATTAACTAATATTTTCCTAAATTAAACATTCAGGTAATTAAAATATATAAATTTATACTGAAACACCTGTCTTTTCCAACACACTATTTTACTTTATGATGACATATTGTACAATTCAGGATCACTTTCTTTTATTTTCCATATTTTTTTCTCTAATTTAGACTGCAATTCAAGAGGCTCGACACAAAGAAATAACAGCAACCAAACATAATGATTTCTTGAATGCAAAACTTCGTGATGTATGTCACTGAATTCTATTTTAGTTTATAAATTCTCTTGTGTTATTATTTCCTTATTATCTTAAAAGTGTTCTTAGTTATTTCTTTATCAAAAAAAATCTGGTTTTCTCTTTTAGATTTAATACAAATATAAATATAAATTTAAACTTAAATTTCTTACCAGTAATGAAGATTAGAATAACAATCAACATTGTCATATATTGGCTGATTCAGGCTCTTGGGCATTATTATCATTGTCATTGGAACTAAAATTGTTTTTCTCCCACCATGTTGATCTTTAGTCTTTCCCATCGTTTTTCTTATTATTCAAAAATTTTATAGCATCCTGACAACTATCTATTGCCATAACCAACACATTTTTAACTGATTTTAATTTTATACTTTGACTTCTGTGTCATGACAATGATTATTATTGGGAATGCTTTGTTTCAAAGCTTAAAAAGTGCACATGAAAATGTGGTTGCTTAAACACCTGTATACACACACACACACACACACACACACACACTGAAGGCATTGTGATTGTCTATTGTTACCAGTATCATTGTTGTCATTGTTCTCTTCATCGTTAATTGTAATTGTCATTGACTTAATTATAGTCCCAAGGAATAAATAAAGTTATCTATTCATCATAGAATGATTTTGCAGATGTGGAAGCCTAATATTGTTTCATAAATTTTAACAAAATACACAGATTATCAGTCAAAATAAGAGGCTATTAATGTATGTGTTCATTGAAATATCAGTAACATATTAGCTACAAGATTGAAGAAGTTAATAACGATAATTTACAATAATGGACAACTGAGATAATTGTAATTATGTACAAAGAGATTGTTGGGCATGTAGTTTGCAGAATCTCTCAGACATACACATGGTGATTTAAACAACTTGATTATATTGGGAATAATCAGTAAGCCTTCATTAATAAATGCCAGAACAACATTACTATGGCTTCTGGAAAATGAAATATCATTGTCACTTCCAACACAGATCTGGTTTTTTTTCAATTTCTCAAACTAATATATGGTTAGAATCACTTTCTTTACTACGTATGAAACCTTAGAATTCTTGTGAAAGAGGAAGTGGATTCTGCAGAAGTCATTCTTATAAAATATATGAGATTCTGTATGAAGTCACATTACAATTGTTGAAAACTATAATGGAAAATTATCTGAAAAATAAAATAAACACAAGAACAAATCTAAAAAAATATATAAATGATCAGAGACTAAATTACAAAAACCTAATTTGCATTGTTTGGTTTCACTTGGTACTAATTACACTCAATAATTTCTTACTAGAACTGTAGATCTCTGTAACTCCTTCTTTGCCAATATTTTTCCCATCAACTACTGACATTCACAAATCCAAATTGAAGTTATTACAGCATCAGGCAAAATGCATTGCTATGTATGGTGCTTGTTTCATATCTCTGTGCTCTGAGTTCAAATCCCACCTAGGTCAGCTTAGTTTTTCATCTTTTCACATTCAATAAAATACATTGTCAGTCCAGAGCTATAGATTGGCAAAACTGTTAGAACATCAGACCAAATGCCTATGTGTGCAATGGTTGTGTTACACAGGGACCTCCAATGTATTGCTATTGGTCCTATAATACTGCTTAGATCCTTCTATACACCAATCTTCGTAATAATACCCTTGAAAATTATTATTTTTACATTATCATTCTTTGCTCATCTTCCTGCAAGGAATAATCTGTAATGAATAATCGATAATGAATGATCTATAATGAATAATCATTATTCTTCCTCAGATGATTGATTACAGTACAATCAAAGAACAAAATGCTGTCCTGAAAAATGAACTTGAAACTGAGAAACTGTAAGTAGCCTCCTGCTTCTCTGATATATTAATAAAGAAAATATGTATGAGCTCTAGTGAAAAAGTACCTTGGTGATGGAGAGGCTGGTTCATAGCCTTTGACTTTTTCTAATCATATGCGTATGCTTGTATCTTCTTGTAAGTTTGTATGAGCAAGTGTACGTGTGCCATACAACCTAAGCGAGGGCATTTATACATCCATATCTGCTAACGGTTACAATTAATACATTTTTCGCTGTATTGTGTATTTGTTTCTTTTTGCTTCTGATATTTATTATTAATCTTCTATAATAATGAAGCTCTGTCCCTTAATTTATTGCTTTTGTATACACTTACTGTGAAGAAAACTTGTGGAACAGACATTATTTTAATGAGATACATCTTGCAATCACCTGAAGAGACACATCTACATTGACAGATACACCTAAACCAGTTGTTAAGTATCCTACCTGTGAGGGATCAATGCTAGATTGGTCAAAACAATTGTAGTGATAAATAAACATTCTCAAATCTATTTTCTGTCCCTCTCTAATTAATCAAATATATTCTTTTATTATTTTATTTGTTTCAGTCATTTGACTGCAGCCATGCTGGAGCACTGCCTTTAGTCGAACAAATCAATCCCAGGACTTTTGTGTTATTTATTTTATTTTTCAGATAATTTTCCATTATAGTTTTCAACAATTGTGATGTGACTTCATACAGAATCTCATGTATTTTATAAGAATGACTTCTGCAGAATCCACTTCCTCTTTCACAAGGATTCTAAGGTTTCATACGTAGTAAAGGAAGTGATTCTAACCATATATCAGTTTGAGAAATTGAAAAAAAAAACAGATCTGTGTTGGAAGTGACAATGATATTTCATTTTGCAGAAGCCATAGTAATGTTGTTGTGGCATTTATTAATGAAGGCTTACTGATTATTCCCAATATAATCATGTTGTTTAAATCACCATGTGTAAGCCTAGTACTTATTCTATTGGTCACTTTTGCCGAACCACTAATTTACGGGGACATAAACACACCAACATCAGTTGTCAATGGTGGGAGGGGGGGACAGATACAGAAACACACACACACACACACACACACATATATATATATATATATATATATATATATATATATATATATATATATATATATATATATGTGTGTGTGTGTATACATATATACATACAACGGGCTTCTTTCAGTTTCCCTCTACAAAATCCACTCTCAAGGCTTTGGTCAGCCCGAGGCTATAGTGGAAGACACTTACCTGAGATGCCATGCAATGGGACTGAACCCGGAACCATGTGGTTGGTAAGCAAGCTTCTTACCACACAGCCACACTTTATAGTACAACCCATGCCAGCACAGAAAACCGGCATTAAATGATGATGATGATATATATATATATATATATATATATATATATATACAATGGGTTTCTTTCAATTTCCGCCTGCCAAATCCACTCACAAAGCTTTGGTCAGATCTAGGCTATAGTAGAAGATACTTGCCCAAGGTGCAATAAAGTGGGACTGAACCCTTGACTACATGGTTGGGAACCAAGCTTCTTCACCACATAGCCATATCTGCACATAAATAAATAAATATGTGGCTGCGTGGTAAGAAGCTTGCTTTCCAACCACATGGTCCTGGGTTCAGACCTACTGTGTAACACCTTGGGCAAGTGTCTCCTATTATAGCCTCAGGCCAACTAAAACCTTGTAAGTGGATTTGGTAGATGGAAACTGAAAGAAGCCCATACTATATATATATATATGTATGTGTGTATATATTTATGTCTGTATTCGTTATGGTGTTTTTATATCCCTGTAACTTAGCGGTTCAGCAAAGACAATGATAGAATAAGTACTAGGCTTAAAAACTAAGTCCGGGAGTTGATTTTCAAGGTAGTGCCCCAGTATGGCCACACTCAAATGACTGCAACAAGTAAAAGAAAATAAATAAATGACCAGTTAGCAGATCAGCAGCTGTATATGATTACGTGTCTCTCTATTTCAACAGCCTCCATGCTGAAACTATCCGGAAAAAAGAGGAACTACTAGCACGTAAGTAAATTTGGAATAAATTAAAAATAAATTAAATCAGGTGGAAATACTTTTTGATAATTAGTTACAGTTTTTTTAAGCCCTGAATTAAAATTCTACTTGTCTTGTAAAGTCACTTGTTGACCTTGCCAGTGCAGATGCCATGTAAAAAGCATCCAGTCTACACTATAAAGTGGTTGGCATTTGGAAGGACATCCAGCTGTAAAAATCATGCCCAAACTGACCTCGCCTGTGCAAGTGCCACGTAAATAGCACTCAGCCCGCCCTACGGAGTGGTTGGCATTTGGAAGGGCATCCAGACATAAAAACCATATCAAAACAGACAGAGAAGTCTGATGCAGGCTCCCGACTGGCCAGCTCCTGTTAGACTGTCCAACCTGTGCCAGCATGGAAGGACGACATTAAATGATGATGATGATGATGTTGCTTTCCATCTTTCTGGGATCGATGAAGTAAAGAACCAGTCAAGTACTTGAAAGCATTCAATCAACCAACCATCTCCCCTGACTTGTGATACCTGTCTTAGAAATAATTATTGGTTTCAAATCGTGGCACAAAGCCTGCAATTTCAGAGGGAGAGGGGGGAGGGGGTAAGTCCATTGCATGCACCTCAATGCTCAACTGGTGCTTTTATTTTATTGATTCCCCAAGGATGAAAGGCAAAGTTGACTTTGACAGAGCTTGAACTCAGAACATAGAGACAGACGAAATGCTGCTAGGCATTTCCCCCACCGTGCTTACAATTCTACCCACTCACTGCCCTTATCTTAGAAATAGTTATTAACTTTTTAAATTGGTAGGGTATAGAATGAGCAGGATGTAGGACAAAATGTTTTTGTAGGTTTCAGTTATGGTCCTTTACATTCTGATTTCTGATCACACCAAGACCACCTTGGGCTGCCATCTTTTCAGGGTCAACATAATGCAACAACATTGATTATCATCTAATGAATATTCACTTTGCTGGAACAGTAGGTGCCATGTTGTAAAAATAGGAATAAATCCATTCACATATATATATATATATATATATCATCGTTTAATGTCCGCTTTCCATGCTAGCATGGGTTGGACGATTTGACTGAGGACTGGTGGAGCCCGAAGGCTAAACCAGGCTCCAATCTGATTTGGCAGAGTTTCTACAGCTGGATGCCCTTCCTAACGCCAACCACTCCGAGAGTGTAGGTGCTTTTACGTGTCACCTGCACGAAGGCCATTCAGGCGATACTGGCAACGGCCACGCTCAAAATGGTGTATTTTATGTGCCACCCGCACAAGAGCCAGTCCAGCGGTACTGGCAATGATCTCGCTCGAAAGTCCTTACACATGCTGCGGGCACAAGTGCCAGAAAGGCGACGCTGGGCACAGGTGCTATCCCGATTTCGCTTTCGCTTGCCCCAATAAGTCTTCGCAAGCGGAGTTTCATGTCCAATGAAGGAGACGACATTGGCATGGGTGCCAGTCGTCGAATTTAGTTCGATTTCGATTTCACTTGCCTCAACAGGTCTTTGCAAGCAGAGTTTAGTGTCCAAACAACATACAAGAACATGCCAAGGTTATACTACACAATTTTATCAACTAATCCATGAAAGATCAGGCATAAAATTATCTAATTTACATATATATATATATATATATATATATATATATATATATATATAGTTAAAAAAAAAGCAATAACAAAAAACAAAAAAACAACAAAGTGAGGACGTGATATGGATAGTATTATTGGACGCTCAGGAAAGGAAAGATGGAAAGTTCGGAGAATGGAAGAACGGAGAAAGAGGAAAATGGTACCGATGCCCACGAGGTTACATTATGAAAAGACCGGAAGAGGGGGTGGTGGGGGAAATATATATATATAATGGCTACCTCTGATGAGTGCAGGATTACATAATCAGACTGTTACCTAACACACCATTGAATTGCTAGTGTGAAACCAATTGGTAAGATCGGCTGTAATGGATATAATACTGTACACTAAAATTACTATATATATGTGTGTGTGTATATATATATATATATATATATGTGTGTGTGTATATATATATATATATATATATGTGTGTGTGTATGTGTTTCCAGAACACTTAACTTTTCAGGTGAGATGACAAAGGACTGAGATGCTGGCGCCTTGTTGTGCTCAAGAAGACTCATACTCCTCAGCAGAAGTGTTAAGGCCACTTCCTCTGCAACAGTACTGTGCTGGTGCCATGTGAAAGCACCCAGCATACTCTGTAAAGTAGTTGATGTTTTAGGAAGGGCATCCAACTGTAGAAACGATGTCAAATCAGACTGGTGCAGCTCTCTCGCTTGCCAGCATGGACAGCAGACGTTAAATGGTGGTGATGATTGTTTCACCTCCTCTGTCTTTGGGATTCTCTTTCTCAGTTTGTGTGTGTGTGTGTGTACGTGCATGCGTGCACACACAGCATTTCTTAACTCATTGCCTGCTACCAAGACTAGTATGCACACTCATTCTATACTTCTTATGTTAATTCTCTCTCTCTCTCTTTCTCTTTTGCTCTCTCTCTCATTCTTTCTCTTTCTCTTCTCTCTATACAGTGTAGAAACTTGACTGGAGAAATCAACCAGCCAAATGATATTTATATTGGCTTTTATTAAATAGAGATATTAACTTTAACTTTTTTTTTGTTGTCTCCACAGGTCAAGAAGAAATGGCTAAAGATATTTACAAACTGAATCAAGAAATAATGATTGCAAAACAGAACTCAGAAAGATGTCGATTCGATGTGAAACAAGAAAAAGTTGTATATGAAGAATTCAAAGAAAAGCTAGACAGCAGGCTTCAGGAGGAGGTATGTGTATAAATATATGTACATACATACATGTGTGTGTGTATGTGTGTGCATGTGCACACACACAGCATTCATTAACTCATTGCTTGCTACTTTATAAGCTCTCCATACCAGTGCAAACGTCTCTCTTGCACGCCACATCCGGTGCTTCTTATGTCCCACATTTCTCCCAGGGCGCTTACTCTGTCATGTGTGCACACTGACATTACACATCCAGCGGATCATGTTAGCTTCGTTTCTTTTGAGCCTATTCTATACTCATTCTATACTTTTTATGTTAACTCTCTCTCTCTCTCTCTCTCTCTCTCATTCTCTCTCCTTCTATCAGTCCTAGTGAGGGATTATCAAGCCATGCAAAATACTTTATAAGCTCTCCTTTAATACACCAGGCTAACAATATTGTTTAGATTAGTAAAGAACTCCACATATTCTTGTGGCACAATGGTGATGGATGAAAGGCACAATTTTTCTTGGCAGAAATTGAACTCAGAATGTACAGAGCTGGAACATATGCTACAAGGCAGTTTTTCTGACATTCTAACAACTCTATCCATCCATCTTGTATGTCGTCATCATCATCAACATCATCATCATTTAGCATCCATTTTCCTTGCTGGCATGGTTCAGATGGTTTGACAAGATCCACAGAGCTGCAGGCATTAGCATAGCTAGAGTGTGTGCTGCCCAGGGAAGCCTTTCAGTTTGCCACCCCCAGCCTCCACAAAAATTACATATTGCCTACAGCAGACCAAAAATGCTGTCCGGTGGGTGGGGGTGGACCACCCCTTCTTCCCACCCCCTCTAGCTATGCTAGTGGTTGAAGGGCTGCACTAAGCTCCAAAGTCAGCTTGGGGATGGTTTCTACAACTGGTTGATCTTCTTAACATCAAGAAGCAGGAAGCAGCAGACTGGGTCCCCACCCCCTACTCACAATCATGATGAGTGGTTCCACCCATTTACTTCTAAGTAGTTTCACAATCCATTGAACTCTCTAATATAGGCACAAGGCCAGCAATTTTGGAGGAAGGGGCTTAATAATTATATCGGCCCTGTTACATTACTGGTACTTTATATTCCAATGAAGGCACATGGCTCAATGGTTAGAGTATCAGGCTCATGCTCATAAGGTAGTGAGTTCGATTCCCAGACTAGGCTGCATGTTGTGTTCTTGAGCAAGACACTTTATTTCACATTGCTCCAGTTCACTCAGCTGTAGAAATGAGTTGCCTTTCCCTTGGATAACATCAGTGGTATGGAGAGGGGAGGCTGGTATGCATGGGTGACTGCTGGTCTTCCATAAACAACCTTGCCCAGACTTGTGCTTCAGAGGGGAACTCTTTAGTGCAATCCTATGGTCGTTCATGACCGAAGGGGGGGTGTCTTTACTCTTTACCCTTTTATTTTAGATTTCTGAACTCACTATGCCCATCCTCTCACAAAAAATAAAAAATAATTAGGTCTTTTGCCCATTTTAGAAACTAATATTAATGAACCTTTTAAGGCAATGAACTTGCAGAATGCTTAGCAGCATTTCATCCATCTTTACATTCTGAGTTCAAATTCCACTGAGATCACGTTTGCCTTTCATCTTTTTGGGGTCAATAAAATAAGTACCAGTTGAACACTTGGGTCAATCCTCATCGTTTAACGTTCGCTTTTCATGCTAGCATGGATTGGACGATTTGACTGAGGACTGGCAAGCCAGAAGGCTACTCCAGGCTCCAGTCTGGTCTGGCAATGTTTCTACAGCTGGATGCCCTTCCTAACGCCAACCACTCTGAGAGTGTAGTGGGTGCTTTTACGTGCCACCAGCACGAGGGCCAGTCACCTGGTACTGGCAACGGCCATGCTCAAAACGGTGTTTTTTACGTGCCACCTGCACGGGAGCCAGTCCATCGGCACTGGCAACGATCTCGCTCGAATGTCTTTTCACGTGCCACTGGCACAAGTGCCAGGAAGGCGACGTTGGTAACGATCATGCTGGAGCTGTTTACGTGCCACCGGCACAGAAGCCAGGCAGCTGCTCTGGCAACGATCGCGCTCAGACGGTGCTCTTAGTGCTCCACTAAATCCCTCCTGCAAAATTGCTGCACAAGGGCAGCAATTTTGCGTGAACCAATATTAATGCATCTTTAAGAACCGATGTGATTATTGTTTTCTTTCTTTGCAGATGAATAAAAACAAAGAATTATTTCTAAAAACCACAAGTCAATCTCAACAGATCCAAGATCTCAATTTAAAGAATTCTGAACTTCAGACAAATTTGATGCTAGCAGAAAAAGGTAATTGGAAATATTTAATTAGTTTTGTCTGTTATCTTCTATCTTTTATTCGTTTCAGTCATTGCACTGTGGCCATGCTGGGGCAACACTTTGAAGGGTTTCTACTCAAACAAATCAACCCCAACACTTATTTTTTAAGTTAGCTACTTAGTTTATTGGTCCATTTTACTAAACTGCTAAGTTACAAGGATGTAAACAAACCAATGCCATTTGTCAAGTAATGGTGGGTGGACAGCAAAAAGACATACACACACACACACACACATGCTCGTACACACATGCACATACTCACAGACACACATACTCACAGAGACATGCGCACACACATGCTGACAAGCATACATGCACAAACACACACACATGCATATACATATTCACAGACAGACACACACACATACACATGCACATGTGTGTGTGTCTGTGAGAGTGTGTATGTCTGAGAGTGTGTGTGTGTGTCTGTAAGTATCATCATCATCATTTAACGTCTGCTTTCCATGCTAGCATGGGTTGGACGATTTGACTGAGGACTGGTGAACCAGGTGGTTACACCAAAATCAGATTGGAGCTTGGTGTAACCACCTGGTTTCACCAGTCCTCAGTCAAATCGTCCAACCCATGCTAGCATGGAAAGCGGACATTAAACGATGATGATGATACTTACAGACACACACACATGCACCCACACACACCCACATTCACAGACACACATACACACACGCTCACACTTGATAAAACAGACTCCAAACAGGCTGGTGTTGGTCTGTATCATCAAAACTTCTATTACATAGTAAAATTAATAAAATGAGTTGCTAGGAACTTGCCATGAAGAGTGGAAAATCCAAACATTTTGTATAATGTCCTTCTTCAGGGAAAAGTTGAAAAGAGGGAAATTAATGAGACACAACAGAATTGTGCATCCTCTAATTTGCAGTCAGTAAATGTAAAATTCTGCTGTGCTTCATTAATTTTCTTCTTTTCAACTTTTCCCTGAAGAAGGTCATTGTCCAAAACACTGGATTTCCCACTCGTCACAGTAATTTCATGGCAACTCTTTTTATTGGCTGTACTACATAATAAGCACCCAGTACACTCTGTAAAGTGGTTGGCATTAGGAGGGACATCCAGCTGTAAGAAACCAAGCCAAAGCAGATAGCAGGGATTGGTGCAGTCTTCTTACTTGCCATTTCCTGTCAGACTTCCAACTCATGCCAGCATGGTAAATGGACATAAAATGATGATGATCATCATCATGGTAAACAACAGCTTCTTTCAGTTTCCATCTTCCAAATGCACTCACAAGGCTTTGGTTGGTTTGAGGATGTAGTTGAAGATACTTGCCCAAGGTGCCACACAGTGGGTCTGAACCCAGATGGTTTGACAGGAACTGAAAAGCCAGATGACTGCACCAAGCTCTGCTCTCTGCCTTGACATGGTTCTAAAGCTGGACGTCCTTCCTAACGCCAACCACTTTACAGAGTGTACTGGGTGCTTTTTATGTGGCACCAGCACCAGTGAGGTTGCCATGTAACTTGCAAAATAAGATATCCTCAACTGAGGTGAGGAGTAGTATTGAGGGAGAGCAAAAGGGGTCTTGCATTAGAGGGGAAACCATGGCTACTTCATGTGGGAGTGGGGAGAGTTAAAGAGAGGAGAGAGAGAAAATGGTGAAGATATGGTGTGTAGGGGTGGGGTGAGTGGACTGGTTATTGAAGAGGGAGAGTTGGTAGGTGGGCTCATGAGATTGCAAAAGGAGAATGGTAGATAAGAGGTGTGGGCAAGCTGGAGTAGCAGGGGTAGGGGGTATTGGAAGGATATGCTGTGGGGGAAGAAATTCAACAATGGCATATTGTGTGCAGGCAGGTCCATGAGAGACAACGGAGGGGAATGCAGTGGGTGGTGGACGTGGGTGAGGGGTAAGGTGGTGTCGGGAAGCTGGGTTGTGGGGGAGGTTTGTCAGTTGAGAATAGATTGTGTGCAGTAGGTTGGGGATGGGGAGTGAGCACAAAGGACATGTGCATGTGTTTGTGTATGGTTATTTATGTTTTTATATATTAATATATGAATGTCTGTGTGTACAGTAATCCCTCAACTATCATGCTTATTTTACCACAGAAATAATTAGAATCTAAAAGAAATATAAACACCAATCAGCCACAGAAACCCAAAATATACAGAGAAGTCCATGACATAAATTTACGTATATTAGCCTGAAAAATCCATGATGTACTAAGTGTATGATTGGTGAACTGTGATATGGCAAGGGATTACTGTGTATATATATATATATATATATCATCATCATCATCATCATCGTTTAATGTCCGCTTTCCATGCTAGCATGGGTTGGACGATTTGACTGAGGACTGGTGAACCAGATGGCTACACCAGGCTCCAATCTGATTTGGCAGTTTCTACAGCTGGATGCCCTTCCTAACGCCAACCACTCCGAGAGTGTATATATATATATATATATTTATGAACGTGTATGTGTATAAATATACACATATGTGTATATATGTGTGTGTGTATCTCTGCATTTGTATGTGTGTACTGGGTGTATCGCCAGGCTCATCTATTAAGAAATATGCCACAGACCCTTTGTGGCTGTGTGGTGATTTATACCCCCCACCCCCACCTCATCCACCAGTCATTTAGATGTAATATTTATTCACCTGCCCTGTCTTTCTTCTCTTATGCTCATATAGTGCAACCTATGTCCCCACCTTCCAGTCAGTGGTTGGCTCTGATTTCTTATTTGCACCAATTTACACTTGTGAGGGAGGGCCTTTTCAAAGCATCTTTTATTGTTTATCATCACTTTTTTTTTTTTGTTCCTTTTTTTTTCAAAATCTTATTACTGCTGTGACCAACAAGCTTCTTCAATTTTGTAGTTTCATTTCACTTCTGTTTTTTCTCTCTCTCTTTCTTTCTTACTTTCTTTCTTTCTCTCTCTTTCTCTATCTTTCTCTTTTCTAAGTGAACATGGAAAGTGTAAAGTTAAAAAAATTTATAAAACAGAAAAACAAAAACAGAATTTGAAGTTCGAGATGAAGAAGAAGATGAAAGCAGAAAGAAAATAGAAAAGAATCAAACAAAAACACATATGCACATAAAACATAAATTTAATTCTCCTGTAAATAAACACAAATAAAGTTATATATTTCGCAATATATGTATGTATGTCTGTGGGTCAGTATTTAGATGTATATATTCTAATTATATACTTATTTTACTTTTGAAACATGTTTACATTTGCTCCATCTGTCAGTCTCTTCCCACACTCACCCTGTCCAATCTTCTTTGCCATTTATATTCACCTTCCAGTAACTTGAGGATATACCCCAACACCTCATTACCAACCACCATCTTTTTTCCCTTTCCAACTTGGGTAATCTTCCAATTCTATATTTAAAAGATGAGAAATTATTTTACATTTGACTGATATTTGTCCTCATCTTGTTTGTTGTTAACACAACATTCCGGCTGATATATCCTCCAGCCTTCTTCAGGTGTCTTGGGGAAATTTCAAACCTGGGTTCTCATTCCTAAGGTATTTTTAGATATTATTATTATTATTATTATTATTATTATTATTATTATTATTATTATTCAGGTCACAGCCTGGAATTGAACTCGGAATCTTGGGGTTAGTAGCCCGCGCTCTTACCCACTACGCCATATGCCCGATGTAATCAACTTGCCTCTTCCTCTTCCCTACAGCAAGACACTTGTTCCTGTCCTTCCTCTATCATTATTCTAACCCAGCTGTTCTCAACCAGGGTCCATGTAAGATTTTTGGGAGTCCATAGATGCAATATAGTAAATTGGGAGTCCATGGTAATTTTTCAGGAGCCATGAAAAAATTGTTTCAGACAATTAAAGTTTATGCATAATAAATTGGTCCACAATACACTAAATATTTTAACAATTTTTTTTAAGCAATTCCTAATAACATTTAATTATAAAAATACAACAGGATTTCTTAAACATCGAATAGCTATAGGGGTCCTTACTAATAAAATAGGAACTAGAGGGGTCCTTAGGTAAAACAATGTTCTAACCCCTCTTCACCTGGCACAAAGCTACCTCCCTCCATACCTCTACCCTTCTCACCTGAGGTGGTGTATTTGTCTTGCAAGTTATTTGGTGACCTCACCAGTGCTGGTGCCACGTAAAAAAACATGCTGTAGAATCTGTAAAGTGGTTGGCATCCAGTCTACTCTGTGAAGCAGTGTAATGTAAGCAATTGCCATTAAGTAGGGACATCCAGCCATAGAAACCCTAACCTGAAGGTGGAGAGTTGGCAGAAATGTTTCGCGCCGGGCGAAAAGCTTAGCAGTATTTCGTCTGCCGCTACGTTCTGAGTTCAAATTCCGCCAAGGTCAATTTTGCCTTTCATCCTTTCGGGGTCGATAAATTAAGTAGCAGTTGCACACTGGAGTCGATCTAATCGACTTAATCCATTTGTCTGTCCTTGTTTGTCTCCTCTGTGTGTAGCCCCTTGTGGGCAGTAAAGAAATAAGAAACCCTAACCAAAAACAGACAATAGAGCTTGGTGTAGCTCTCCAGCTTGCTAATTCCTGTCAAACCATTTAATCCCTGCTAGCAGAGAAAAGGCACATTAAATGATGATAATGATGATGATGGCTACTACTACTACTACTACCACTACCACTACTACTACTACTACTACTACTACTACAACTCTACTACTACTACTACTACTACTACTACTACGACTATACTACTACTACTACTACTACTACTACTACTACTACTACTACGACTCTACTACTACTACTACGACTATACTACTACTACTACTACTACTACCGCTACCACTACCACTACTACTACTACTACTACTACTACTACTATCAAAGGCAGTGAATTGGTAGAATCATTTGGTAGTTGGGTAAGATGCTTAGCCACATTTCCTCCAATTCTTTTTACAAGTTCAAATCCCTCCAAGGTTAATTTTGCCTTTCATCCTTTCGGGGTCGATGTAATCAACTTGCCCCTTCCTCTTAAAATTGCTGGTCTTGTGTCAATTATTATTATTGTTACGTTATCTTTTTCTTTTTCTTTTTTTTTTGTCTTTTTTTTTTCAGCATTGCATCAAGAAATAACCCGGAAAGCTGAGAAAGTATATTTTAGGTAAGTATATTTTTAGGTGTGAAGGCACGTGTGGCCTAGTGGTTAGACACGTTGCACTTATAGTCATGAGATCGTGGTTTCAATTCCCAGGCTGGCTGTGCATTGTGTTCTTGAGCAAAACACTTCATTTCACATTGCTGCAATCCACTCGGTTGTAAAATGAGTAACCCTGCGATGGATCTGCCTTCCAATCAAGGGTAAATATTGGCCTACTCACCCAGCCAATGGAGTGGCATCATTTGAAAGATAAAATGATGCAAAGTGCATTGTGACCAGTGATATAAAACAACATTCAATATTCTGGTCAATCACGTGATCACATGATATTTTAGGCAAACTATGCATGTATCAGTTGTCATGTTTAGCCTTTTTCTCTTTCTGCAAAATTTGTGTCACATTTAATATTGAAAGCATTGATTTCATAAATTGGCTGTATATGATACCATTCAGCCTGATGTGATTATTATATTCCTATTTTTCTGTATAAAACTTTGAATGAGCATCAATCTTATATATTCACTGTGTACATCCATTTGATTTTGTTGTTTTTTCCAGCTTTTCATTTTTGATTTGCCTACACACACACACATATAAATATATATATATATATATATATATATATATATATCATCATCATCGTTTAACGTCCGCTTTCCATGCTAGCATGGGTTGGACGATTTGACTGAGGACTGGTGAAACCGGATGGCAACACCAGGCTCCAATCTAATTTGGCAGAGTTTCTACAGCTGGATGCCCTTCCTAATGCCAACATATATATGTATATATATATATGATATATATATACTTATATGTATATATATATATATGGTTTTCACTGTCCATTTTTTCCTGTCTTGGTTTGTGTTTGCCACCTTGGAATCCTCTGTGTAGTTGGTTGATCCACTACTCAGGAAGAGACTATTCTAGAGTACGTCCTGTCTGGTCTTCGAAACGTCTAGATAGAATAGAGACAGCTGATGAAGGGATATTCCAAGGGGCTTTCCGTTTTCCTATGTGTTCGTTCCGTTGTCTGTAGTTTATTGTTCTAACGTCCTGTACCCTGATATGCATGTATATACACATGTAGATGTAAGTATGTACATATATGTGTGTATACATGTATATATATTCTTTGTATTATATATATATATATATATATATATATGATGTGTGTGTGTGTGTGTGTGTGATCTTACCAATTGGTTTCGCATAAAGAATACAATGGAGTGTTAGCTGATATTGACGGAAATATGATGATATATGTATATATTTATTTAAGGCAGTGAGTTGGCAGAAATGATGGCACAGCGGGCGAAATGCTTAGCAGTATTTCATCTGCCACTACATTCTGAGTTCAAATTCTGCTGAGGTTGACTTTGCCTTTCATCCTTTCAGAGTCGATAAATGAGTTACCAGTTGCGTACTGGGGTCAATCTGTTTGAGTGGCCCCCTCCCCCAAAATTTCGGGCCTTGTGCCTAGAGTAGAAAAGTATATATATATATATATATATATATATATATATATGATTCGCCATGATAGATCGCTAACCACTACACACTTTTTTTCTCTCCTTTCTTTCTGTGGAAGAGCGTAGGCTCAAAATGTAAAAGACTCTTTCAATTCCTGAGCATTATACTAATACATCTATTTGTTTTCTACACCACCTGTCTTCGTCTTTTTTTTTTTTGTGAATTCTTCCTATATATATATATATATATATATATATATATATATATATATATATATATATATATATATATATGTATGTATATATACATGTGTATATTTTTGTATATATGCAAAACACAAAGCTATAAGATAAATGATATGTAATTATTTGCTCTCATTGTCTTAGGTCTGATGCAAACAGTGAAATACCTTGTAATAAACCAGTGCTTTTGCATGGTGGTTATCATGAAGAGCCGCCTTCCCGCAAAGGCATACAATCATTGGTTGACTGCCAAAGCGAATGCATTTGTAACAGTGAATGCTCTGATGCAGTTCAGTATCACCACACACGACAGCCAGGAAATAATGTCTTTGATGAGACTGATTTTTCTGAAGGCAACTATTTACTCACTGATGATACTTCTAGAGTTATTAGGGACACAAAATACCAAAGTGAAATGCTTGAGAAAGATACAAAGGTAAGTAATCGTTTTACATGCTTTCTTTTTCGTTTTCTCTTTTTTTTTTTAAATATCATCATCATCATCATCATCATCATCATCTTTTAACATCCACTTTCTATGCTGGCATGGGTTGGACAGTTTGACTGAGAACCAGCAAGGTTTCTACAGCTGGATGCCCTTCTTAACACCAACCACTCCGAGAGTGTAGCGGGTGTTTTTACCTGCCACCAGCACAAGTGCCAGTTAGGCGGCGCTGGCATCAGCCAGATTCAAATGGTGCTTTTTACATGTCACCGGCATGGGTGCCAGTCAGGTGGCACTGGCATCGACCATGCTCAAATGGTGCTTTTTATGTACCACCAGTATGGGGGACGGTCAGGCAGCACTGGTGTCAACCACACTTGAATGGTGCATATTACGTGCCATCAGCATAAATGCCAGTCAGCCGACACTAGCATCAGCCATGCTCAAATGGTGCTTTTCACGTGCTACCAGCATGGGTACCAGTCAGGTGGCACTGGCATTAGTCACGACTACGATTTCACTTGGTTCAACAATGTTACCGTAATCTTGTAGAATGATTTAAAAACTCGTTTCTCTTGCCTTTTACTTGTTTCAGTCATTAGACTGTGGCCATGCTGGGGCACCACCTTGAAGAATCTTTAGTTGTATGAATCAGCCCTAGTACTTACTATTTTTTGTAAAGCATGGTATTTATTTTTGCCAAACCGCTAGGTTATGGGGACATAAACACACCAACACCAGTCATCAAGCAGTGGTGGTGGACAAACACAGACACTAACTTACACACACACACACACACACATTATTTATATATATATACATGGTTGATGCAAGGCTATAGTAGAAGACACTTGTCCAAGGTACCATGCTGTGGCACTGAACCTGGAACTATGTGATTGCAAGGTAGACTTCTCAACACACAGCCATGACTGCACCTGTGTGTGTGTGTGTGTGTGTGTGTGTAGGTACAGGGGTGGCTGTGAGATAAGTAGTTTGCTTACCAACCTGAGGCTTTAGTAGAAGACACTTGCACCTTGGGCAAGGGTCTTATACTAAAGCCTCAGGCCAACCAAAGCCTTATGGGTGGATTTGGTAGATGGAAACTGAAAGAAGCCCATTGTATATATATATATATATATGTATGTATGTGTGTGTATATGTTTGTGTGTCTGTGTTTGTTCCCCCCAACATCGCTTGACAACTGATGCTGGTGTGTTTACATCCCTGTAACTTAGCGGTTCGGCAAATGAGACCGATAGAATAAGTACTAGGCTTACAAAGAATAAGTCCTGGGGGTCGATTTGCTCGACTAAAAGGCGGTGCTCCAGCATGGCCACAGTCAAAATGACTGAAACAAATAAATAAATATATATATATACATGACAGTTTCTGTCTACCAAATCCACTGACAACGCTTTGGTCAACACAAGGCTATAGTGGAAGACACTTGTCCAAGGTACTACACAGTGGGACTGAACCTGGAACTATGTGATTGCGAGGCAAACTTCTCAACACACAGCCATGATTGCACCTATGTGTGAGTAGATAAGTGCAAAACAAGGTAGAGAAAATAGTACTTGAATACTAAAGGTAAACTAGTGCATGTATAGCCTTGTGGACAGCTCATCAGACTCTATACAAAGACAAAATTTAACTTTCTACCAAGCGGAGGGGATGCTAGGATAACAAGATTTAATGGCTAACATATAAAAACGTTAACGAGGACGGTTTATCTCCCTTGGACCAGGGTATTAAAAATCCTTTACAGCCTCGTAATAGCCTAACCAGCAAATGGGGAAACCAATTTTCCAGTAGATAGTGCTTGAAATGGACACATTTAGAGAAAATTTCTCTACGACTATTTAATGCGCCAGGTTTAGTATAGTTCTAAAGGATTTTGGTTCTCTCCGCAGTGCAGATTTTGCAGCAACCACTCCCATTAACAAATGGGCCTGGATGTTGTACTATTTTCCACTTGATATCACATGATATTACGGAAGTGTTGTTTGAAAGATGTACTGGCTGATCAGATATATTTACAAACTTGAGGGGTGGCTATATTTGCACTCCTGGTATATCTCTGGTAGGCTCCAGGCCTTGGGGTGCTGTTTGTAACACTGTTGCTGACACCATAGCCACCAATCATCCTTCAGAGTCCCAGAAAGATATTTTGTCACATCCCTAACCAGCCATGTGTGGCACTTCAAAGATCAAGGGACTCCATATGATGATATCAGGCGGAAAATAATAGAACATCCAGGCCCATACATTAATGGGAGTGGTTGTTGCAAAATCTGCATTGCAGAGAGAACCAAAATTCTTAAGGACTATACTAAACCTGAAATTTTCTCTAATTGTATCCATTTCAAGCACTACCTACAGGAAAATTGGTTCTCCCTGTTTGCTGGTTAGGCTATTATGAGTCTGTAAAGGTTTTTCTTATATCCCCTGGTCCAAGGGAGATAAACCATCCTCATTCGAGTTTTTACACATTAGCCATTAAATCTTGTTATCCTAGCATTTCCTCTCATCCATAAGGTAGAAAGTTAAGTTTTGTCTTTGTATAGAGTCTGATGCGCTATCCACAAGGCTGTGGCTTTTGTGGACATGAAACCATTGGTAACTTGATGTCCAGAATTTAACTTTTTGTTTTAATAATTACTGCTCTATTCTTTAGAGTGTGCTTCTTTTCTGATATATGTTTGACCAACCAGGCTATCAGATGTTGTTACACATCACTGGTCACAATGCGCTTTGCATCATTTTAGCCTTTGAATAATGCTACCTTACTGGCTAGACAAACAGGCAGACATTCACCCCTGATTGGGATACCCTTCCATTGCAGAGCTACCTGTTCACAGCTGAGTGTTAACGTCAGTACCATAGACGCAGGAGTGGTTGTGTGGGAAGTAGCTTGCTTACCACCCACATGGTTCTGGGTTCAGTCCCACTGCATGGCACTTTGGCCAAGTGTCTTCTACTGTAGCCTCAGGTTGAGCAAAGCCTTGTGACTGGATTTGGTAGATGGAAACTGAAAGAAGCTTGTCGCATATATATATATATATATATATATATACACACACACACACACACACACACACACACATACAAACACACACACATACACACACACACACACACACACACACACACACACACATATATATATATATATATATATATATACACACACACATATATATGTGTGTGTCTGTTTGTGTTTGTCCTTCCAAATCCACTCACAAGGCTTTGGTTGGCCCAAGGCTATAGTAGAAAACACTTGTTCAAGGTGCCACACAGTGGGACTGAACTCAGAACCATATGGTTGAAAAGCAAACTTCTTACCACACTGCCACATCTGCACTTACGGTCAAGAATATAGTAAAATAACTTGGTGACTTCTAAGCTGTTATCAGAAATAAATTAACATCAAATTTTGATGGAAGCTTTTAATTCAGATCACTTCAAAAGACTAAGTTTGTATTATCGAAAGGAGGGTCCCAGACAGACTGGCATTAAAAGGGTGAATTTTCATTGTGAAATGGCTGAAAACAGCAGTTATGAGACATGGTAACTTTTTTTTTTCTACTGTTATCTTTCCAGAACTTAAAACACGGCTTCCAGCATTTTCGCAGCCAATTGTGTAGATATCCAAATTTGGATCCTATAAGCCCTCCATCAGTTAAAGTGGAAAAAAAGAAAACTGACAATTCAAGGAATATTCTTAAGAAGAAAAAAGTAATTCATTCATGTTCAGGTAAAGTATGGTTACCTGTACGTAACATAAAGATAGGAGAGTATTGTAGTTCACTTGAAGCATTGTGTATCGTTTATAAAGAATAAAAAGTTTTGAATGGTACAACAATGCACTATAATACAAAAATTGGACTATATACCTGTTGTAATTTGGTTACCTATAGTCCGATGATATTTCAGAATACAATTCCTTCTTCAGATATTCTTAGATGGAGTCTCTGCTATAAACTGTTTTCCAAAGGAAGAAAACCGTTGGAAAACAGTTTATAGCAGAGACTCCATCTAAGAATATCTGAAGAAGGAATTGTATTCTGAAATATCATCGGACTATAGGTAACCAAATTACAACAGGTATATAGTCCAATTTTTGTATTATAGTGCATTGTTGTACCATTCAAAACTTTTTATTCATAACATAAAGAAAATTTTACAAGTTTCTTTCTTTTTTTTTTCTCCTCATTTCCTTCTTGGTTTTCCTTGTAACGATTTTATCGTATCATCTTCCATTTCTATAAGGCTAGAGACGGTATGGTGCCATGGATTCAATGCTGACTTATTTGACATCGGGCATTTTTGTATGATTACTTTGTACATGTATTCTTTTGTAGATGCACTCAGAAGTGCGTGCATGTTTGCGTTTGAAGAATCTCAAATAGAGTATCTTTGGAAGGATAAAGATATAATGATAAAGTAATATATTACGATATAATAAATACATTATAATATAGGTGGCTAAAGCAATTAAAAAACCAAAAAGATAGAATGCATAGATAAGGGTGCAAAATAGCATCTGTAATTGCTAGAAATGAGAGCTAAAAAAATATAACTCAAATAGCCACACAAAATTTATAAAACAATGAAAAATTAATACCTAATTACAGCCAGTAAATTTTATAATATATATATATATATATATATATATATATATATATATATATATATATATATATATATATATATATATATATATATATAAATGTACATACACACTACGATGCATTTTTAATACAGTTAGTATTCATTTACTAAACACAGTATCATTGTAAATACTGTTATCCTATTTTCGTTTATGTACCATGAAAAACTGAGCCTATCTCATTCATATTATTGTCACCTTTTGATACAAAACTGAATGAAAGAAGTATATTCTTTGTTTAGATATAACATGCAGTTATATAATTAGATATTGCTATATACAAAATGCAAGTGAAGCAAAACAAGCTGATATGTAAATTATGGGCATACCTACACAAATGTGCCCCACCAACTTTGTTTCTTCATGACTTACAGAAAAATGGATATTTTTTAATGAAATTTTCTACAAATATATTTCAGATGGCATAGGTTTTGATTATATCTAAATTTATTGTGAAAAAGGAATGTTTCCAGGAGAGTGGGGATTCAGCTTTGTTTCTTTATAACTTTCTGAAAAATAGGTATTTTTAAATGAAAATTTTGACAAATACTTTTCAGAGTGTGTAAAATACGATTGTATCAGCATCTAATATGAAAATAAAAACTTGTGGAATAACACACATACATACTGACAAACATTATTTTTTTTTTTTTTTAATTTATTTCAAAGCAAATTCTGATGCAATCAGAATCAATACCATCTGAAGCATTTTTGTAGACAATTTTATTTTAAAAATATCCCTTTTTCTGAAAGTTATAAAGAAACAAACTCGGTGAGTCACATGTGTGTAGGTATGGAACAGCAAACTCCAACCAGTCAGTGTATATCATTGCGCATGCATTACTGGAAGTCCATAATAAACATAATGTGTGTGTATTTATGTATGTGTCTGTTTATGTATGTATGTGTGTTTTTGATCGTTTCTATAATTTCTTGTAAATTTCCACGAAACTCGTCACTACCATCATTATCTTCATCATTTTATTTTCATTTTCCTTGTTGGCATGGGTTGGGAAACTGACATATCCATACATACACATACATACACACACACACACACACACACACCACACACGTGTATATATAATATATATATATATATGCTTATATATATGAAAAACCATTTTCTCTCTCTATAGACTCCAACTCAGACTCTGATGATGTTTTAACACCTGACTGTCAATCTCTGAAAACTTTGTCATCAACACCTCGCAAGAAGCTTTACCAATCAGCTCGCAGAAAAGGTGAGTTGTACAATCACAGTCAGTATTATCCATGAAATAAAGCAAACATCCTCATCTTTTGAATAAATAATCACTTGGTTTGGCTCTTAACACAGCTAATAACTCTCACTCATAAATACCTTTTTATTCTTTTATTTTTGTATTTATTTCAGTCATTTGACTGTGGCCATGCTGGAGCACCGTCTTTAGTTGTTCAATTCAGCCCCAGGACTTATTCTTTATAAGCCTAATACTTATTCTGTCGGTCTATTTTGCCAAACCGCTAAGTTACGGGGATGTAAATACACCAATATCTGTTGTTAAGCAATGGTGGGGGCACAAACACAAACACACACACACACACATGCACACACATCTTATATACGATGGGCTTCTGTCTACCAAATCCACTCACAAGGCTTTGGTCGGCCTGAAAATATAGTAGAAGACACTTGCCCTAGGTGCCATGCAGTGTGACTGAACCCAGAACCATGTGGTTGGTAAATGAGCTACTTATCACACAGTCACTCCTGTACCTCTTGATATTTCAGAAAGAACACAATGGTAGTGGTGGTGAAGGTAGCGCCACCGCCACCAACGACCCTCTCTACTAAAGGCACCATGCCTGAAATTTGGTGAGAGGGGATTAGTCAATTCCATCAACTGCAGTCTTTCACTGGCACTTAATTTATCGACCCCCAAAAGGATGGAAGGCAAAGTCAGCCTCAGTGGAATTTAAACTCAGAATGTAGCGACAGATGAAATGCCACGAAGAATTTTGCCCAGCGTGCCAATGATTCTACCAGCTCACCACCTTAATGATAATAATAATAATAATAATAATAATAATAATAATAATAATAATGATAATAATAATGATAATAGAGAGGACTGTAAACTCAGCAGAAATGTAATATATAGAAAGATGAGTTCTTAACTTTTGTATACATATACAAAAGTTAAGAACTCATATAATAATAATAATAATAACAATAATAATAACAACAACAACAGCATGTGCTGAATGGTCCAACAGGATCTGACAGGCTGGAGGACCCTGTCTTACTTAAATATTTTCAGCTGAATGCCATTCCTAACCCCTATAGAATATACTGGGTGCATTTTTCATGGCACCAGCATCAGAAGGGTTGTCATGTCCTCAGTAAGACTAAAGTACCCTCTCAACTACACTCATTTCTCCTACCACTTTACACAGTGTATTGGCTGCTTTTTTCATGCACTGGTATTAGTGTGGTTGTCCTGACAGGATTTGAACCTAGAGTACAGGGATCCAGAACAAATACCTCAAAGCATTCTTCTGTCCAATGTTCTATCAACTCTGTCGAATTACCAACTTAATTAGCAAAAACTCCAACCCAAAAGCATTTTCTCTTGTGTCCAACTGTGTATGTCATCCACTGTCAGCTAATGATTGGTAACCGACTTGCACCGTGCCTTCACTTGCATTTTTTACTGCAATTCTTTTTTTTTTTTTTTTTTTTTTTTTTGTCTTGTTTCAGACCATAGAGATGTGGGTATCCCTCTTCCTGGATTGGATATTTCCAATTTATCAGGTGAAGAAGGAGACAGAACAAAATACATAAAGTAAGTTATTTATCTGTTTCTTCTCTCCTGAATCCTCTAACCTCCTCCCACCCCCACCCCTAGTGCAATGGCCTCTGTTCCTCTGAATTAGCTAGTTGGTTGTGCACCATCTTTGTGTCATTCGATTGACTCTTTACCAGACACTGTCCCAATTATTAATTCCTCTGCAATTTCCAGTCTTCCTCAGATTTTTCTCTGCTGATGTCAACCTACTGAAGTTCAAACTGACAGATGTAAGCAATATCTTGTATGTGTATTTCGTGTGCAAGATTCTTGATGTGGATACGTGTGTTGAAAGAATTACAATTAAACCTTGGAAGAGGCATTATGCCAGTAATAAACACACGCACTGGTTCAGTCCTTTATTAATTTATAAATAGTATTTAGTTTTTTGTTAAATTATTTCATTGCACTCTTGCAATCTCTTCAGTAACTTGTCTCTCCACTTCCATTTATTTTGAAAGTATGATTTAGCATTGTTTTGAAACTGTTCGGTATGAGCATGTGAGTGTGTGCACGCTTGTATGTGTGCATGCTCGTATGTGTGCATGCACTTATGTGTTCGTGCTTATATGTAAGTATGTGCGTCCATATGTGTGTTTGTTAAATTTCGTTCATATCAGATAAGATAGAGACTTTGGACTTGATTTTGGTTTCCTTTCTGTTATTTTCTGTTTTCTTCGTAAACGCATCTTTTTTATTTACGTTCACGTTCTGTATTTTATGTGTGAACAACATCTGCAACCATGGGTAATTGTAAGGCTTTTATCTACGTGTACTTGCTATTCAAAATTGGTCGTGTTTCCGTTCTGAGGACTGATTCTTGTATTTGCCATAACGATGCATCATCAGGGTGTCTAGACAGGATTTCTATGCTAATCCGGTCCAGTACACCACCGTGTTGTTCTTTGGCATGTCTATGAGTCAGTTGTTCTCTCAGCCCTATTATATTGTGCTGAAACTTGGAACTGTTATCATCAGCATATAAACCAACTCGACTTGTTTCACATGCAATGTCTGTGCACAATGTGCAATATTGAGTGGCAAAGTAATATTAGAAACAGTGAAACACTGCATCAGTGCAACATTATTGATATTGAAGCAAGGGTCAAAATGAGAAGCTTCTATTATGGAACCAGCAGCTTTCTCAAATAGATTTGTATCAAAGATGTTATTATAATATTAGTTTCAAATATTGGCACAAAGCTAGCAATTTCAGGGGAGGGGTAAGTCAATTACATAAACGCCAGTCTTCAATTGGTATTTATTTAATCGACCCCAAAAGGATGAAAGGCAAAGTCGACCTCAGCAGAATTTGAATCCAGAACATACAGATGGATGAAATGTCTGACATGCTAATATTATCTGGCACCTGTACCAGTGGCACATAAAAAGCACCCTTTGAATTTTGGACCTCACAGAGGCAGTGACAGGTGACGGAGACCTTTGGCGATATGCTGTGCTTCTGAAGACTTATTAAGCCAAGTGAGAGCGCAGTCGTGGCCAATGCTGGTGTTTTGTAACTGGCACATAAAAAGCACCCACTACTCTCCTGGAGTGGTTGGCATTAGGAAGGGCATCCAGCTGTAGAAGCCTTGCCAAATCAGACTGGAACCTGGTGCAGCTCCCCAGATTACCAGTTTTCTGTCAAACCATCCAACTCATGCCAGCATAGAAAACAGACGTTAAATGATGATGATGATGATGATGATGGTGATGGTGATGATGATGATGATGATGATGAATATTGAATATTAAAAAATCCAAAAGGGGAATTTTTCCCTTTTCTTTTAATCTCTTTTCTTTCTTCCTTTTTTTAAATTCAGGTTGCTATTTCCTAAACATTGTAAATACAATAACTTATTTTATTTCCTAAATGTGGAAACATTTCTAACAAATGTTGAATTCAATTTTTAGGTCTGATGACGAACGGGGACATGAAGATGAAATAATACAGACATTAGATGAACCAATCTTACAAGATTTACATATATCCAACGATAACTTGAACTCAAACAGTGAAAGGAAAACAGGTCTCTACTGTCTTTTTAGACTTTTTAGAATTGTTGCTTCTGCTGTTGGTCTGTCTGTTGCTGATAGTGTTTTAATTGTTGTTGCTGCTGCTGTCACTGTTGTTATTGTTGTTACTGCTGTTGTTGTTGTTGTTGTTGTTGTTTGAAAGGCATCTCTTTAGAACAATGGTTCTTAACCTTTTCTTATCTCACCTTTCACTGAATGGCATTTTACAAATGCCTCCTTTTGCATGTTTTGCACACTTTTCACACCTTGGTACACTTAACTACCCACCCACCTTTTCTGCTCCTCTATCCCTGTTCTCTCTCTCTCTCCCCCACATATCCCCCCCTCACACCTTGAAAGCATATCCTCACCATCTCACAGTCTCTCTCTCTTCCTGGTTGGTTCACTTCCTCAGCAAGACACCTGTTCCTGTCCCCCTAATTTATTTTCACCCACTTCAACACTATAACCCACTCGGTTAAGGGGTCTTCTCTTGTGGATGCTTGGTGACCTCACCAGTGCTGGTGCCATGAGGAAAAACACCCAGTACATTCTGTGATATGGGGATCAGGGACTAGCAAAATCCTCTGGGATTTTCCAATTCAAACAGATCAGGTGCCAGAGCATAAGAGACAGGACCTAGTGGTGGTGGACAAGGTGCATGACATATGCTATGTAGTTGATGTTGCATATGTCCCTCACCCCCTTGACCCATGAATAATCATGAAGGAAGGTGAAAAGATAGATGGATACAACACTCTTAAGTATGAAATTGCCTGGATATGGAAAATGAAGAAGGTGAAGATAGTGCCAATTATTGTTGGGTCCTTGGGAACAGTATCAGAGGGCATCAAGAGGAATATAAAGGAGATTGGAAGAGTACCCAGTAGAACTGTTGCAAAAGGTTTGCCTCCTTGGCACAGCCAGAATAATCAGGAAAGTATTAGATAGCTGGAAAGAATGGATAGCATGGTACCGTAGGCTGCAGGTAGTAAGCCTGCTACGCATGCAAGACTCCAGGAACTCCAACAGAACCTGTGATAAAAAGAAGCAATAATAATAATAATCCTTTCTTCTAAAGGCACAAGGCCTGAAATTTTGGATGAGGGGACATCGACACCGCCCTCCCCTCCCAACCGGCCGATGCTAGTACTGCCTAACTGACCCTCATGCTGGTGGCACATAAAAAGCAGTCACTACACTCTCAGAGTGGTTGGCATTAGGAAGGGCATCCAGCTGTAGAAACATTGCCAGATCGGATTAGAGCCTGGTGCAGTCGCTGGCTCTCCAGACCTCAGTCAAACTGTCAAACCCATGCCAGCATGGAGAGCAGACATTAAACGATAATGATAATGATGATGATGATGATGAAAAGAATGAAAGGCAAATTTGACCTCTGCCAGCTCGCCACCTCAGCAATAATAATAATAATAATAACAATGGTTTCTTTTATTATAATGGTTTCAAATTTTGCCACAAGGGCAGACATTTTGGGGAAGGGGATGTGTCAATTACTTGTACTTAATTTATCGACCCTGAAAGGATGAAAGGCAAAATCGACCTCAACGGAATTTGAACTCAGAACATAGCAAGGGGGTTTCTTTTATTATAATAATAATAAAAATAATTTATTTAGTTTAATATTTTCAGTTTCTAACTCAGTTGATTATTTTATTTTAACACAGATTATGGAGAAAATGGAGAAATCTTTAAAACCAGAAAATTGTCACACACTTCAGAGACCATGGATAGAAACTATAGGTCTTCTGATCTTGACAGAATTGGATATGTTCTCACAAAAGAAAGAACAGGAGAGAGATCTATGGAGAACCCTTCGTACCTTACTACAGGCGGACCTGAAGCATCAAAAGAAACAGCTGAAGAAAAAGCAACACCAGTTGCACCTGCTGAGCCTTCGTATGTTCTTCCAGTTATTTCTCTTGATGATGCATGGCGCTCCAGTAGAATTACCAAAGGTACCTTTGAATTTATTTCTGTTTTACAGTTTGCTGTAATATTGGGTCAGATCAAATATTTATTTATTTCAGTTTAGTAAAAGAACAAGGGGCGAGGATCAAATATATGAGGAGATGATGAAAAGTTTGTGGTTTTAAGGGTATCGTGAAAGGCCTGGCTGAAGGCCCAACTTTCCAAGTTATTTTACAGGGCTTAGAAACTCTGAAGGACTGCTGCAATAGTTGGGTGAATCTGAGAGGGGAATATGTTGAATGAAATCATAATTAACTGATCCTTCTGTATTTTCCTTTTACCCAAAGCCAGGAACTATTCAGTACCTCCTCGTGTATATGTATGTATATATATATATATATATATATATATATATATATATATATATATATATAAGGGGAAAAGTTCCTGGAAAAGTTCCTGGAAAAGTTCCTGAAAAGTTCCTGGAAAGTTCCTGGCAAAAAGTCTGGTTGGAAGCCCAACCTTCTGAGTTCTGTTACAGGGCTTAGAATAACTGAAGGACTGCTGCAATAAATGTGTGAATCTAAGAGGGGAATATGTTGAATGAAATCATAATTAACTGATCCTTCTGTATTTTTTAATTATAATCTCTGTTGTTTCTTTTATGTAATATCCATCCATTTATCTTCTCCACCCACTATTCCTGAGAGGTCTACAGGCACCTCCTCCTCCATAGGGTCTTATCAAAAGCAAATGTCATGCTATCTCACTGTATTCCCAAGCATGACCAACTGAAACTCTCAAATATAGAACTGCATTATCCATAATAGATGTTATCTTGGAACAAATCCTGCAGCAACTGGCCTATCAACAGTGTGTATACATTAAGTATGCTATATAAACATTCTAATCACATGTTCATAGTACCATGTTCTGTGACCTTTCAATGTGGAGAAGTAGCAGCTCAACCTATGGTGACTCCCTAATCTCTGAGCTGTGCATCCTATCATGTAATGTTACTCCAGAGATCCTTGGGTGGACCCCACCATTTTGGCCACTTGTATTCACTTGATTGAGGAAATGGCTCTGTGATATTATAGTTCCAAATTTTTAATCGATTATAATTTCCAATTAATACACACTACCTGGTGAGTGGGTAAGGGATGGGGTGGGTCTGACACTGAAATACTGTTTCATATTGAAATTCAAATAAATGACTGAATCAGTGTGACTTTTTAATTTCATTTCACTTTATTCAATGTTTAATGAAGTTTGAAATTCAATCTGAATTAATTGTGTGTGTGTGTTGGAAAGACTGTTAGGGTTTTCATAATGTAATGGAATCTTCTGATTATTTCACAAAAGTCGTAGGAGTGGCTGTGTGGTAAGTAGCTTGCTTACCAACCACATGGCTCCGGGTTCAGTCCCACTACGTGGCACCTTGGGCAAGTGTCTTCTACTATAGCCTCGGGCCAACCAAAGCCTTGTGAGTGGATTTGGTAGACGGAAACTGAAAGAAGCCCGTCGTATATATATTATATATATATGTATGTGTGTGTATATGTTTGTGTGTCTGTGTTTGTCCCCTCACTATCGCTTGACAACCGATGCTGGTGTGTTTACATCCCCATAACTTAGCGGTTCAGCAAAAGAGACCGATAGAATAAGTACTAGGCTTACAAAAGAATAAGTCCTGGGGGCGATTTGCTCGATTGAAGGCGGTGCTCCAGCATGGCCACAGTCAAATGACTGAAACAAGTAAAAGAGTAAAAGTATCATTCATGATACTGGTAAAATACCTGTTGATATTTAGAAGTAAGATCTGAGATAGTATGGTAATTTATTCTCTTATTGTGTCTTAGCTTGTGAAAGAGTAACTTCTGCTGCTTTGTGGTAGGTATTGTTGTTACTAATAGTACCTCCTTTGTGGAGATGATGTCTTGGGTACTGTGAGAGACGTACCATTTTGTTCTCAGTCTGTACAGGCTCTCACCTTTCCTTTGGACAATATCAGTAAAGTAACGAGGACAGATTTATACGCATGGGAAACTGATGGTCCTCTGTAATAAAAAAAAGTAAAGCTTGCCTAGTTCTGTAGCTTGGAGATGAACTTCCTGATGCAAATACATAGCCTCGTGAGAAATAGCAAGTCCTTCATTCAGATAGGACCCTCTTTTACTTGGTAATAGTATCTTCTTTTATTTGGTGACAGTGATATTTGTGGTTGCCTTTGTTTATTTGGTATTGAGAGTATTTGTGGTAGAAATAACATAAGCATTGTGGTGTGATGGAGGAAAAAGACAACAAGAAGCAAAAGGACAGAATGAAACGTTGGACCTTACCTTGTCGACCGCAGCGGAGTACACGATCGCTCCTGATCAGAACACGTCTTCCTCGTAACCTCTCTGTTTTCTCACTGACTCCACGTGCTAGCCTTCGACCGCGTGTCGCCGACTTCCAATCTGACCCTTCCGGTCTGGCCCTTCCGGTCTGGCCCTTCCGGTCGGGCTTCACCTCTGTTTGCCTCACCTCTCTCCACCACAACACACAGCTCATCACAGCCCATAACACCACAAGCATCTTATGTCACTTGGTGCAGGTCAATGTTTGTAATGAAAACACTAGTGTCTCTTGATACTTTGTGGTGGCAGTGTTTGTCCAGTAGATCAAGCATCTAATCCCTTGCGGATAGCTTTAAAGACAGGATTTTGATAATCTCTTATAGTGAATATCTGGAAATCTCCAATACACTTCTTTTTAATGTGTAGCTCATGACATAGAACATAACAAAAACATTATATTAATAACTGGGTATGTGTAAGTGAGGTAGTATTAAAATAGCCAGCTATATAGCATACTTAATGTATACACACTGTTGATAGGCCAGTTGCTGCAGGATTTGTTCCAAGATAACATCTATTATGGATAATACAGTTCTATAGTTGAGAGATGAGGAATTATGTACATTATTTATATTTGACGGATATTTGTCCTCATCTTGTTTGCTGTTAACACGTTTCGGCTGATGTACTCTCCAGCCTTCATCAGGTGTTCTGGGGGAATTTCGAACCTGGTTTCTCATTCCTAAGGTGTTTTTCCAAAATTATGCCTGGAATTAAACTCGGAATCTTGGGTTTAGTAGCCCGTGCTCTTAACCACTATGCCATATGCCCATGGACAATTATGGAATGAATTTTAGGGCTTATAAATCTAATATTTTCCTATCCGTCCTTAATACCAGTTCCTATATGCTACTCATATCTGCTCTTTTATACTTATTATTTTTAACACAGAAGATCCGTTGAAGATGTCATCTCTGGACAAATACTGCAGCAACTGGCCTATTAACAGTGTATATACATTAAGTATGATACATAGATAGCAGTTTTATTAAGCATATACTACACTACCGCATTTTACAAAAATGAAGAAAATAACTACGTAAATGTATTTCTTATGTATTAAATTTATTTTATCCAAAAATATTCATTTATTTCCAGATGATGACACCCCCTTGGAAGTTCCTGAAACAAAGGCTGAAACAGCTCCTGTTCCACAGATGCCAGATTCATCTCATAAAGTATGAAGTTTTTTAACTATTTTATAAAACTAACTTTCAACCCTCTATGTTGTCATCATCACTGTCATCATTATCATCATCATCATCATCATCATTTAACATCCATCTTCCATACTAGCATGAGTTAGACAGATTGATAGAATAAGTACTAAGCTTAAAGAAATAAGTACTAGAATCGATTCAGACAACTAAAGATTCTTCGAAGCAGTGCCCCAGCATGGCCACAGTCTAATGATTGAAACAAGTAAAAGATAAAAGACATATATCTTTATACATGCAGGAGTGGCTATGTGGTAAGTAGCTTGCTTACCAACCACATGGTTCTGGGTTCAGTCCCACTGCGTGGCACCTTGGGCAAGTGCCTTCTACTGTAGCCTCAGGTCGACCAAAGCCTTGTGAGTGGATTTGGTAGACGGAAACTGAAAGAAGTCTATCATGTATATATATATATATATATATATGTATATATATGTATATGTATATATATATGTGTGTGTGTGTTTAGGTCCCCGTAACTTAGCAGTTCGGCAAAAGAGACTGATAGGATAAGTACTAGGCTTCCAAAGAATAAGTCCTGGAGTCGATTTGCTCGACTAAAGGCGGTGCTCCAGCATGGCCACAGTCAAAAGACTGAAACAAGTAAGGAGTTATATATCTCAGACGGTTTTGGAGTACCAAATTTTATGTGCACAGAGCATTACATTCACAAGGTGATGTATAGTTACATGCTTGATCTAGGAACCGCGTTACTGTAAGCTTGTCTTAACCTTTTACTTGACTCAGTTGTTGGACTGTGGTCATGCTGGGGCACTTGCCTTGAATGGTATTTACTCAAACAAATCAATCCCAGTACTTACTTTTTCATTTTATGCCTGGAACTTATTCAGACGGTCTCTTATGCTGAACTGCTAAGTTATGGGGCTGTAAATAAACTGACACCAGTTGTTAAGTGGTAGTGGAGGACAGACACAAATACAAACACATACACATAGACATATACATATATATATATATATTCACATGATGGGCTTCTTTCAAGTTCTGTCTACCAAATACAGTGACAAAGCTTTGGATGGCCCAGGGCTATAGTAGGAGACACTTACTCAAAGTGTCACACAGTGGGACTGAACCCGGAATCACGTGATTGTGAAGTAAACATTCAGAGTTGATCGATTCAACGAGTATTCAATTTATTAGAATTAATAAAGTTTTTTTATAGGAAAATTCTAGAGTGTTTTGAATGTCATTGAACTGGTAATCATTATCTTTCTTTCACTTTCTCTCTCTCTCTCTCTCTCTTTCATTTCAAAGATACCTGAACCTGAGAATGTAACAAACTCTGCAAGAGCTATTGAGAAAGAAGAAGTTGCTGAGATTATTAGCGAGAAAAGTAACAAGGATGAAGACAGTAATCTGATAGCAAGTGAAATAATGGTTTGTATTTTATCATCTGCCTATTGTTAGTTGTACAGTGGTAAGCTCCTCTCGTGGCTAAAAGTGGGCTCATAGTGGCTAGATGTATGGAGGACTCTTGGTTGATAAATGTATGGTAGACCTCCAGTGGCTGGATGACTCTTAGTAGATAGATGTATGAGGAACCCATAGTGACTAAATGTATGATTAACTTCTGGTAGATAGCTGTGTATGATGGACTCTTTTGTGACAAGATGTACAGTGGACTCCCTGAGACTAGATGTGTCTGATGGACTCTTAACAGATAGATGTTTCGTGGTTAACTCCTAGTGGCTATTTTTGAAATGGTAGAGTCCAAGTGACTGGATGCATGATAAGCTCTTAGCTTTTTTTGTTTTTTTTTGTTTTCAGATGTAGTGTATATAGGAGTACATTATCTAATGTGTCTTTATTTTTTATTAAGCAATAAAGTAAGATATGAAAGATATTTGGCTGCTACATCTAGCACATTGAAGGACTATCTAGAAGCTCTATCGTTAGTTCAACAATAAATAATTTTCAGTATAGGCAAAAATTCTAAAAAGAAAAAAAAAAAAAGCAATCTGTACAGAACCAAACCGTTCTTTGCAAACTGCATGTGGCTCTTGGAACTACCATGTGCAGTTCCAGGGATAATAATGGATTTCATTGATGTTTTCCCTAAAACAGCTTTAACATTCTTTTAATTTATTAATAATGAAAATGAAGACTCAATAAAAATCTTCAATGGAGAGAGATTAACCAATCTATTTTGTTATCTGTATGTTTAACATCGTCATCGTTTAACATCCGCTTTCCATATTGGCATGGGTTGGATGGTTTGACTGACGACTGGCAAGCTGGGAGACTGCACCAGGCTCCAATCTAATCTGGCAAGGTTTCTACAGCTGGATGCCCTTCCTAATGCCAACTACTCAGAGTGTAGTGGGTGATTTTTACATGCCACCAGCATGAGGGCCAGTCAGGTGGCACTGGCATCAACCACATTCAGATGGTGCTTTTTATGTGCCAATCACGTGGCACTGGTATCAATCATGCTTGAATGATGCTTTTTACATGCCACCGGCTCAGGTGCCAGACAGGTGGCAGAGGCATCAGCCACGCTCGAATGGTGCAGTTTACATTCCACTGGCACGGGAGCTAGTCAGGCAGCACTGGCATTTTCTTATTTATAAATGTAATTTTTTTAAACGTGTGGTTCTCAAATGCTAAAAAATGTATCATATGTGGTTCTACCTATCAAACAACTTGGCCACCCCTGCAAATATAAGGTCAGATCAGGGTATGAATATCATTAGCAAGTAAAAGTTTGTTAATTTAGCAAAGTATAATTTTATGTGTGGGATCTATCCATACCTGGGCAATCTGGTTTTTCAACGGGTCTTTCAAACGCTTCATAGGAGACCCCTCATGAGACATACATGAGACATGACCTGCCTATCAGAGCTGTTTGAGCACAGGGTGGGAAGAAGTCGCAACACAAGGGGAGATGTGGTAAGATTGCATCCAGTCCGGCAGCGAGCTGGCAGAAACGTTAGCATGCCGGGCGAAATGCTTAGCAGTATTTCGTCTGCTGTTATATTCTGAGTTCAAATTCCGCCATGGTCGACTTTGCCTTTCATCCTTTCGGGGTCGATAAATTAAGTACCAGTTACGCTTACACACTGGGGTTGATGTAATCGACTTAATCCCTTTGTCTGTCCTTGTTTGTCCCCTCTGTGCTTAGCCCCTTATGGGCAATAAAGAAATAAGATTGCATCCAGTCCCCTACAAGCAATTTTGAGCAAATGGTCAGAGTAACTTTGGTGGACAAGAAATGCCAAAGAAGGAAAGAGTCATTGTCACAACTCCCATCTGACCAAAGCCTGCATATTTTACCCAATTGCACCTGAGCCTGTTGTTCAAGGATCACTTCACTTAAGGGCTTGCCTCTCTTCTTCATGATCTTCAGACATGAAGAACAGCAACCATCAGTTTCATTGATAACCTCAGGTTAGTTTTCATGTTAGCTCTTGAGAAACCAGACCGTTTAACCCATTACCTACCAGTGATCTCATATGAGATCACTTAAAAATTACAAATTTTGTAATTATCTGTCAATATTTACACACATCTAACCTTTTTGCTATATCTACTAGGTATATTTCTCTGATATTCAAATGAGGTTTGCTAATTTTTCACCCAATATCTCGCTTATTTCTATTTAAAATGAGGGGTTCATATAATAATCCCTAACAATATTTTGTCATTGATTTAATCAACTATTGACTCATCTGTAAACACACGCACACACACACACACACACACACTCATGCACAGAAATATACACAAACAGATAGAAAGAGTGCGAAAGCAAGAGGAGGGAGAAAAACATCAGAGTTTATTAATTGTACTTGATTGACATACATACTTTTGCTTCTCTTCAGACTTATAAAGAGAAATATATTCACTCATATAAACAGGGAGAGAGAGAAGGGGGAGAGGGAGTTAAATGTAAATTTGATGCCAAATAAGTCAGAGTTGCTAAAACAGTTTTGCCAAAAGTGTCTCATGCCCCTTAAACTGATAAATTATTCAACAAATCCAAAAGAATAAAGCAAAGCTGGCCAAAGCAGAATTTGAACTCAGAACAGTTATCACAAGGCATGTTATTTGATGCTCTACTGACTTAGTGAATCCACCACTTTAATACTAGAACTAAATTATATAGTATGACCAGCACCCGTGCCAGTGGAGCGCTAACAGCACCATCCGAGCGTGATCATTGCCAGAGCAGCTGTCTGGATTCCGTACTAGTGGCACGTAAATAGCACCATTTGAGCATGATCGTTACCAGCGTCGCCTTACTGGCACTTGTGCCAGTGGCATGTTAGAAAATCATTTGAGCGAGGTTGTTGCCAGTGCCACTGGACTGGCTCCTGTGCAGGTGGCATGTAAAAACACCATTTTGAGCGTGAACGTTGCCAGTACCGCGTGACTGGCTCTCATGCCGGTGGCACGTAAAAGCACCCACTACACTCTCGGAGTGGTTGGCGTTAGGAAGGGCATCCAGCTGTAGAAACTCTGCCAAATCAGATTGGAGCCTGGTTCGCCAGTCCTCAGTCAAATCGTCCAACCCATGCTAGCATGGAAAGCGGACGTTAAACAATGATGATGATCCTTTCTTTATGATGGTAGGTATGAATTGAGGGAGATTTGACTGCTATTTCTGGCAGATCAAGCGATTGTATAGAGGATTTCTTTGTTTGTTTAATATGTAGAAGTACATTTTTCTAATAGAAATTAAATTGAATTAAATATTAACCATTTAAAATTTAAACTGGCCTTATTCATTCCAGATATTCTATGTTTTGTTTACCAACTAGCTACATCCAGCCACTCAAATATTCTCCCTGATTTATGTTGAAGCCAGCCAAATCCAGCCTCTCACACCTACCCTAAAATGTCATTCTAAAAATAAACAGTCACATCGTTGAAATCTCAAAGCTGTGAGATAATGAATGATTAATTGAAAGCAATGAGAGTTAAATAAGCATTACATTTGGCAGAATAACCCGAATGCTAATCCAGACTAGAAATGTTAGTCATTCTTTCACCACAAATATTATTTTCCTTTCCTTTCTTTAAGAAAAAAAAGCAGTAAACAAAATATAATAAATACCCATGCCAGTGGCATGTAAAAAGCACCATTCAAGCGTGGCTGATGCCAGTACTGCCTGACTGGCACATAAAAAACACCCATTACACTTTCAGAAGGGCATCCAGCTGTAGAAACATCACCAGATCAGATTGGAGCCTGGTACAGCCTTCTGGCTCGCCAGCCCTCAGTCAAACCGTCCAACCCATGCCAGCATGGAAAGCAGATGTTAAATGATGATGATGATCTTAATCATCAGGAGGGGGCCGAGAATAGATAATAACTTTGTTGTAAGTCTCCCACCATTGAACAACTGGTGAGGTGAATGGAACTCAATAAAGGAGCAAGAGTACACGTAACCTTTGTAGGCATCCCTCCCCAAAATAGATAGGCAAGATTAAAGCAGTTGATATTCCACCACCCAAACTTTTGTTTAATTTCTTTTAATTAGAAACATTAAGACAAAGACAAACTGCTACTAATTAAACTTTGAGCATTCAAATCACTCTGTCTAATGTAATGCTTATTTATTCACATTATTGGTGCCTCGTTAAAAGCACCCATGCTGGTACCACGTAAAAGGTACCCTTGCTGGTGCCATATATAAAGCACTGGTGCTAGTACCACTTAAAAAGCACACAACCCACATTCTCTAAAGTGGCTGGCACTAGGAAGGGCATCCAGCCATAGAAACCAGGCCAAAACAGACAACTGGAGTGAGGGCAGCTCCCCAGCTGGCCAGCCCTGGTCAAACCATCCAACCCATGCCAGCATGGATAACGACAATTATTTTTAATTAATCCTGCATTATCTCATAGCTTAGAAATTTTGATGATGTGATTGTTTAGTTTTAGAATGACATTGTAGGGTAGGTGTGAGAAGCAGGATCTGGCTGGTTTGAACATAAAACAGAAAATATTTTGGCTGGATGTGAATAGTTTAAATATTAAAGGGTTAATGTTTGCTTTACTAATTACTTACTCATATCTTGTGTTTAATTTCAGGAGGAATCCGTCATTGAATCTCTTTCACAATCAATTATGACCAACAGGTAGAATAATTTTTATTTTTGTTTTGGTATATTTGTAAAAGAGAATTTTAAAGAAAAGTAAAATGAAGGTATATTTTCTTCAGTATATATATATATATATATATATATATATATATATATATATCTGTAAAAATATGTGACACTTATTCAGTAGCCATGATAAAACTCCGAGTTTCGGATGCCAGGGTGGGAGCCCACGCCAACATCTCTTCAGTTATCCGGCCAATTTGTTTTTAACGGTCATTTTTCACAGGAATTTTCAATTGGCCGGATAACTAAAGCGATGTTGGCGTAGGCTCCCACCCTGGCATCTGAAACTCGGAGTTTTATCATGGCTACTGAATAAGTGTCATATTTTTACAGATAAATTCCTCTATTTGCATAATATCGAGGTCTCTTTCTTTCTTATGTTGTCCTTCCTGTCAAATATATATATAATATATATATTCTATTAAATTATATATATATATAATTTAATAGAATTTTATTTTTAAATATATGCACAGGTATGTAGTTATGGAGTTTTGCTTCCCGTTCATGTGATTTTAGATTCAGTTCCATTTCGTAGCACCTTGGACAAATGTCTTCTGAAGCCATACACTGATGGAAACTGAAGTATCGCATTGTGTGTGTGCGTATGTGTGCATATGTATATACATGTGTGTGTGTGTATATTTATATACATATGTATATGTATGTGTGTGTATATATCTATATGTATGTATGTATGTATGTCATCATCATCATCATTTAATGTCTGTTTTCCATGCTGGCATGGGTTGGACCATGTGACTGGAGACTGGTAAGCCAGGAGGTTGCACCAGGCTCCAATCTGACCTGGCAGTATTACTACAGCTGGATGCCCTTCCTAACACCAACCGCTCCAAGGTGTAGTGAGTGCTTTTTACGTGCTACTGGTACAGGAGCCAGTGGGGGGGGGGGGGGGGGGGGGGCTGGCATCGACCATGTTCGGATTGTGCTTTTTACATGCCACCAGCACAGGAAGCCAGTCCGGCAGCTCTGGCAGCGACCCACCCATGAATGAATGGTAATTATTGCATGCCACCAGCACTGGTAACGGCCACAACAACAATTTCCATTTGATTCTGATTGATTTGATTTTGATTTTACTTGACTCAGTATGTCTCCTCAAGCATGGCATGTTACCTAATGATTGAAAGGTACCTTTTGAGTGGGCTGGTTATGCAATACTGGCTTAGGCTACGGCTGTGATCTCACTTTCCTTGCCGGGTCTTCTCAATCACAGCAGATCTCCAGAGGTTTTGGTCTTTCGTCTCTGTCTTGCCTCTGTCTTGCCATATCTTCCTGGGTCTCCCTCTTCCACGGGTTCCCTCCACTGTTAGAGTGCAACACTTCTTCACACAGCTCTCCTCATCCATACACAACACATAACCATACCAGTGCAGTCGTCTCTCTTGCACACCACATCTGATGCTTCTTATGTCCAACATTTTTCTCAGGGCGCTTACACTCTGTCGTGTGTGTGCACACTGACATTACACATCCAACGGATCATGCTAGCTTCATTTCTTTCGAGCCTATGCCTGCGCATGTCTTCAGCCGTCCCGGCCCATGCTCCACTGCCGTGAAGCATGGCAATTCGCACACATGCATTGTACAATCTACCTTTCACTCTGAGTGAGAGGCCCTTTGTTACCAGTAGAGGTAGGAGCTTTCTGAACTTTGCCCGGGCTATTCTTATTCTAGTGGCAATGCTCTCTGAGCATCCACCCTCACTACAGACTTGGTCACCCAGGTAATGGAAGCTATCAACTACTTCTAGTTTCTCTCCCTGTCATGTGATGGAATCAGTTTTCTGAGCATCTGCGGTGCTTATTGCTCCTGTGCATCTGCCGCACACAAAAGCTACCTTCCTGGTTAACCTTCCTTTGGTGTTGCTGCACCTCTTATGCATCCATAGCTCTTACACTGGGTATATCTAATGGAGTTTCTACCTACATCTTTTCTACAGGCCATCTACCTGAAGGGGTGTGTGATGTGTTCACCATGTATATATTTATATAATATATATTTGTGTGTGTGTGTGTGTATGTATATGTGTGTATATATATATATATATATATATATATATATATATATATGAAATTAAATAAATGACAAAAGAACAGAGAAAATTAAGCAATGTAGTTCATATTATGCTCTGTACTCAACTAACATCTTATCCTGAAGCAAAGCACATGTATATTAAGCTCTAACTCTAGTTTGTTAGTATTGTCACTTAACATTACCAGTCATATACGGAATGTATGTGTTTCATTTATGCACTTTATTGACTGTGAGATTGCATCAGGTGAAAAGTGTTTTTAAGACATCAAATGTTAAAAAACCCTGTATATTTCAAACCAAGACAACTTTCCCCATAGGTGAACAAGAACAATGGATATCAGTATGTCACTGTTATTTCATTTCTTCAGCATCATATACCCTAGGCGTCACCTCAAAATGAATTAGAATCACAGGTCCAACGTAAATATTCAAATAGTGTAGAGTCTATTTGTTAATGTGCAACAGTAACCACAGAATTAATGCTGAACTTGCATTATTAGAACCATTTATAATTCAAAATTTAAGAGCATAGAAAAAATGCCATGTGGTAATTGGTTCTGCTGCAGGCAGCTTTTATCTTTCCTCCTTTTAGGGGGTCATTAATCAATCAAATTGACCCCAATAGATGTCTAATATTTTATTTTACTCCTTCCACCAAATTTCAGGCTCTGTGCCTGTGCTAGAAATAGTTATTTAGGGCAGTGGATTCATGGAATTATTCAGACTAAATTACCACAATGTACTTGTTCTGGCTCTAAACGACGAGGCTTCCTTTCCGTTTCCATCTATCAAGCCCCTCACAGGGCTATACTAGAAGACAATTGACCAAGGTGCCATGCAGTGGGGCTGAAGCCAGGAAAATATATATTTTATTTCTATTTTAATGGTGATTCCTAACATGGCCACAACCCTCAAGTTGAAATTTAAACTCAGAATAAAAAGGCAACTTTGCTTTTCATCCTTTTGGTGGTGGGGAGGCTTGACAAAATTAAATGCCAGTCAATTACTGTGATTGATTTAATTAATTAACCCCTCATACCTCAAATATTTTGCCCTGTACCTACATTAGAAACAATTATCTCAAGACGTCAGTTGTTTTACAACTTTCCCATTTTTCATCCCTTGCAAATTTTTGTTTAAGGGTTGCGGCCATGCTGGGTATCACCGTTAAAATAGAAAGAAAATAAATAGATAAAAATATTTTCCTGGCTTCAGGTTCGGTCCCACTGCACAACACCCTGGTCAACTGTCTTCTACTCTAGCCCTGTGAGGGGATTTGGTAGATGGAAACTAAGAAAAGCTTGTTGTGTGTGTGTTTGTGTCTGTGTCTGTGTCTGTCTGTCTGTCTGCCTATGTGTTTGTCCCATACAACTGCTTGACAACCAATGTTGGTTTGTTTACATCACCATAACCTAGCAGTTCAGCAAAAGAGATCGGTTGATTAAGTACCTGGCTTAAAAAAAAAGAAAAGTTTTGAGATTGATTTGTTCGATTAAAATTCTTTAAGGTGGTGCCCCAGCATGGCCATCGTCGAATTACTGAAACAAATAAACGATAAAAGATACCACTGACAAATCCCCGCCCCACCCCATTATCCACAACCAATGTCTGAGGGTCAATGTCATAAGCATTTGGTGGAACGAGTCTCTTTATTTGTTTATTTACTTTTAGAAACTTCTCCAGTTGAATATCTTAAGATAAATATTTGTAATGATTTCTCTTGCAGTGATGAAGATCCTTTTAAAAGCTGGTGAAACAACAACAACAACAGTGGAACAAAGGAAAAAAACAGTACAAAAGAGAAGAAAAAAATAAATTGACCAAAAATAATCTAATATTCTTCAAAATAAAATAAAATATTCAGTGACATAAAAAAAAGTATTTCAGATAAAAATTAGATATTCTTTATTCTATATATTGTTAAACTGTATATCATGCCAGTGAGTAAGTTTCTACATGGTAACTAGACTTACTAGACATAGCAGTCAAAACACCCTTCAATTCACACTCTCTGCTTAACCCTTTAGCATTCAGATTACTCTGGCAAATGCCAACATCATCAGCTCATGCCTCAAGTTCAAATTGCTTATTTATTCACATTATTTTGAATTAATCATGGCGTTAGGAAGGGCATCCAGCTGTAGAAACTCTGCCAAATCAGACTGGAGCCTGGTGTTGCCATCTGGTTTCACCAGTCCTCAGTCAAATCGTCCAACCCATGCTAGCATGGAAAGCGGACGTTAAACGATGATGATGATGATGATGATTATCTCAGAGCTTTAACATTTCAATGCTGTGATTGTTAATTGTGTAAATATAAGAAGCCAGATCAGACCAGTTTGAACATAAAATAGATAGAATATTTGAGCAGCCAGATATGGCTGGTTTATATGGAAGTACACATTAGATGTGCACACTTGAAATAAGCCATGTCAGATAAGAAGGCATAGCCATGATTAGAATCTCTTTCATCAGAAGTCTGCAGGAATGGGGCAGCTTGTCCTTTTTGTTTTTTGTTTTTCTCAAACATTGTTTATCTCAGACTACATTACTTAATATGTCTCACTTTTGCTGATGGTTACGTAATCTAAGGGAGATCTGCCTCTTGTTTCTAGTAGGTCAAAAAAACCATGTAGCAATTGGCTCAGGCGTTTTTATTTTATTTATTAATTCTATATCACAATTTGTGAACACTAGTATCCTTGGTAATGGGTTTAGAATAACCCAGTGACAAGTTCATTATATTTCTGACATAGAGGAATGCCACATTGGCTTTTCACCAATAAGTATAGGCAAAAGAGACACACACATACATGTACATATGTGTGTGTGTGTATAGGGCAAATGTCTTCTGCTATAACTTCG
>NC_142944.1:7306072-7378572 GCF_046866305.1 Octopus bimaculoides
TATATATATATGTATATATAAATACATATATATACATATATATATATATATATATAGATGTATATATATGTATGTATATATGTGTATATATATATGTATCTAAATATATGTTTATATGTGTGTATATATATATATATATATATATATATATATATATATATACTAGCAGTATAACCCGACGTTGTCCGGGTGTGACTTATTATGCCATCTACGATAAGTCTTGCTAGGTGAAAATCAACTAAAAAAGAAAGCCTTACAATGAAAAAACCCTTATGATGTAAATATGTTCATAATTCAAAAGACGAAATTAATAGGGAAAGTCTGAAGGCTCTTTTGTGTAACATTATTAAGTGTACGTAAATTTCATCCGTCTAATTGGCTATAGAAATGCTTGTGCAAAACAACTTTTTGCGCTGCCTTGATTATACATAGCAGGGTAATTCCTTTTCGCAGGAGGTAGGACAGCAATTTCTGATGAAGCAATTGCTGGCGATCTGTTGCTACACAGTTCTGCCAGAATTCTATCAGATTGGGCAGTAGATGATGATGCACCGTTTTGCATTATGTTCAAAGCAGCTTCTGGAATGTGGTGAATTGCTGCAGTCTGTTGCTGTCTTTTTAAACCGGTTGCTTTCTTTCCCCAGCAAGCTCTCTTGTTTGGAGGCATAATTTATGTACATATTAAACAGAACAACAAGAGTTATAACAGATGGGAGGGTTGGTAGTTTTCACATTTCTGTAATTTTTCAGATTAACACCTACACGATTATGTAACCCTAACCCTGACCCAAAAACCGTAACCCTAACACCCTAGTGAAAATCGTGCGAGTGTTAATCTGAATAATAATAATAATGACCTCTGCAGATCAAACTCCCAACCCACAACTAAGTCTTAAGTGTATATATATATAGGCAACACATACACACTAAATAAAAAAATGTTAGTAAGTAAAAGTGTTTTAAAAAAGATTGTTAAATTTTCAGATTAACACCGGCACGATTTTCACTACAGGGTTATGGTTAGGACGAAAAAGTGGAAAATGTGGATTTCTATAAAGTTTTAAAAAGGCTTCACACAGATACAGAACTTCAGCATTATATATTAAGATGGGCAACACACACACACACTAAATTTAAAAAATGACAGGTATTTGTATGTATGTGTGTATTAATGTGTATTCTGTGTCTATATATGGTAGTAAGTAAATGCGTTTTAAGAAAGATATTAAAAAAATTCAGTTTGTAAGGAATAAATGTTTGACTGTCGATCGTATTTGGAAGAGAATGAGATATTTGTATGTATGAGTGTGTATTCAAAACCATCTATATTTACACTTTAAATTTGGTTTTCACACTCAACCCTGTTCTGCAGAATCAGTGTTGCGATGGGAGGTTTGTATATATATATATGGGCAACACACACACACACTAAATAAAAAAGATGTTAGTAAGTAAAAGTGTTTTAAAAAAGATTGTTAAATTTTCAGATTAACACCGGCATGATTTTCACTACAGGGTTAGGGTTAGGGTTTGTTAGGGTTAGGTAGGTAATGATGCAGGTGTTAATCTCAAGATTTACGAAAAGATTTTAAAAAAAACTCACAGTTTGTAGGGAATAAATGTTTGTTGATCATATTTGAGAAAGATGTTTTGCTGGTGAAGGACGGTGTTAGAAATGGAAAGTAAACTTACAATTGCCGCCAATTAGAATGAGGTCATTGGTAACCATAGGTACATATATATGTGTGTATTTACGTATGATTGGTAGTGCGTCTGTTTATTTGACTCTCACTCTCCTTCGTTTCTCTGTCTTTTTTCTTGGATCATTCGTAAACGTTCATAAGAGAAAGTAGCAATTGAAAGGATGTGTAAGAGGAATAGAAATAGTTAATTTTACAGGGGCAAAGTAATTTTGTATGTACTTTTAGTATCTGTCATTACAGTATCGAAATGTGATTTGATACTGAAATAGTTTTCTTTTTCTCCTTCCTTTATTTTTGTATTTGTTGTTGGATTGTTCGTAAAGGCTCATTAAGAGAAAGTAGGAGTTGAAAGGATTTGTATTAGAAAGAGGAAATTAGATCTTATTAGGGAGAAAATGTTTACTTCTGTAGTTTTATGGATTTTATTCATTATTAGGAAATTTTTGGAGTGAAAAAATGACACAGTGACCTAACAAATTGTATTTAGAATATTAATTGCGATTGTTTAATCCAAGAAATTTGGAATTGTGTAAATGTATGAATTTTAAACATACACACACACAGAAAATCTGCCTTTTATAGTATAGATATAGATATATATATGTGCATATATATATATGTGTGTATGTATATATATATGTGTGTGTGTGTGTGCAAAATGAAGCTGGTCCTCTGTGGATCACATCCCTACTTCTCAACGTAGTCACCGTTTCTCTCAACAGCAATGTTCCACCTTCGAATGAGAGCATGTATCACTGCCCCGTAAAATTCTGTTGACTGTTCTTTGAGCCACTTCTTCACTACAGTTTTCGCTTCCTTGTCACTGGAATAATTTAGCGCCTTCAGACTATCATCTCTTCGATATATATGTATACATATGTATGTATATATATGTATGTATATATATATATATGTATATATATATATATGTATGTATATATATATGTATATACATTCATATACATACACATATATATATATACACACATCCATATATATATATATTTACATACACATATACGTGGGCCCATGGTGTAGTGGTTAAGAGCATGGGCTACTAACCCCAAGATTCCAAGTTCGATTCCAGGCAGTGACCTGAATAATAATATCGAAAAATACCTTAGGAATGAGAATTCAAGTTCAAAATTTCCCCCCAAGACACCTGATGAAGGCTGGAGGGTATATCAGCCGAAACGTTGTGTTAACAACAAACAAGATGAGGGCAAATATCTGTCAAATGTAAATAATTCCTCATCTCTTGAATATAGAACTGAAAAATGAAAGTGTTCAGTATGTTGGCCACAGGAATTTGTCAGAGACATGGTTAAACAAAGTTGTACATCATCTCCCTCTCTCTCTCTTTTATTATTACTCCCACTGCCACCATCAACACTACTACTTTTAATAAAACATCAGCTCTCCCTAAATTTCTTTGTCTCTGTCTGTCTTTGCCACCACCTTCACTGTCTCTATGCCTATTATTCTGACCCCAGGAATAGTAGATGTGTCATTGAATAGTGAGAGAGGGGTCAAAATGTGACGCACAGACACAAAGAAATTAGTTTTTACATTTATTATATTAAATATGTGTGCAGTTCTATATTTAAGAGATGAGGAATTATTTACATTTGACGGATATTTGTCCTCATCTTGTTTGTTGTTAACACGTTTCGGCTGATATACCCTCCAGCCTTCATCGGGTGTCTTGGGGGAAATTTCGAACCTGGGTTCTCATTCCTAAGGTATTTTTCGATGTTATTATTATTATTTATTCAGGTCACTGCTTGAACTAAGAATCTTGGGGTTATAGCCTGCATTCTTAACCACTACGCCATATGCCCATGGGCATGTGTGTGTGCATGTATATATATATATATATACACACACACACACATACACATAGGTAGAGGCATGGCTGTGTGATTAGAAAACTTGGTTCCCCAAGCATGTGGTCTTGATTTCAGTCCTACTGTGCAGCACTTTGGGCAAGTGGCTTCTACAACTAGTTTGGGTTGACTAAAGATTTGGTAGATGGAAACTGAAAGAAACCCATCATATGTGAGTGTTTGTGTTGCAAAATACTTGTCCAGTTGTACAAGCAGTGTCATGCATATCTAATATTGCGCAAGGAAGTATCTGACCATGAGGAAATATTACCTTAATTGGAAACAGGTGAAGGTTGGCATTGGGGGAGTGTTACCCCCATTCAACTTATGCTAATATTGAAAAGTGGACATTAAAACAATAATGATGATTGAGCAGCATATAAGATGTCTTTCAGTATTGATTCCACCTCATACTTCAAGTTCAAATCCCACTGACATCAGCTGTCTCTTATCCTTTCAAGGATAAAACATCAGTCGAAGACAGTGGATTGGTAGAATTATTAGAGCTTCAAACAAGATGTCACGTTATATCAGTTTCAACTCTCTACATGTTGAGTGAAGGTGCATGGCTTAGTGGTTAGAGCACCATGTACACAATCATGAGGTAGTGAGTTCTATTCCTGGACTGGGCTCCGTGTTGTGTTCTTGAGCAAGACACTTTATTTCACGTTGCTCCAGTTCACTCAGCTGTAGAAATGAGTTGCAACATCACTGGTGCCAAGCTGTATCGATCCCTTTGCCTTTCACTTGGATTACACTGATGGTGGGGAGAAGTGAGGGTGGTATTTCATTAGGTGTATTGAGAACATTCATAATGAACTGGTCAATAAACGAGGCAAAGTTTTTGCAACAATAAACACACCTTCAGAGTTCACTTGAAAATTTTGTAATATTTATGGTCACTTAAAAAATCCCTACCTCCATTAGTTCCAACATTTAGTAGAACCTTTCTAGAGGTTACCTAATGCATCATTGTAGCACAGGGAAACAAAGCCTCATTCAATGACAAATACATGCATTTTTAAGAATATAAAACACTGCCAAATCAAATTGGAGCCTGGTGTAGCCATCTGGTCCACCAGTCCTCAGTCAAATCGTCCAACCCATGCTAGCATGGAAAGCGGACGTTAAACAACGATGATGATGATACAGCGGGTGATTTGAACCTTTTTAAATATAAAATAGCCTTTCATTAGGTTTACTATAAGGCATAAATGTATTGTGTCACAAATCTAAGTGGATATCTAAAATGTTAAAACTTCTAAGGTTTGTATCAACTGTAACTTCGGAAGCCATTGAACTTCATATTACAAATTGTCACCTCTGTATAAACTTGCATCTAAATAAGGAAATTCTATATACACGTTTATAAGCATCTGTTCTGGTGTACACACTCACAGGCACAAAGCAACCTCAATGTTTCTTTACTCAGTGCCTAAAGCAGTAGAGGCTTTGTTATAGACAAGTAAAAGTCCCTGATATCAAACTGGGTGAACTTAGTGATTAATACCCTTAAACCAGTCTATAACAGACATGCTGTTTTCCAATAAAGGGGATTCTATGATTCTACTAATCCAATGGAGAATGGAATCTAAAAAATATCATTCCTGTTTTTTCCAGTTTAACAAGTTTATATTTGGGGCTTCTAAATGGTTTTGTAATCCTTAAGAGTGATCAAAAGCATATGGGGAAGTAACATTTAAGTCGGTTGTGTTTCATTTTGCATCGATTCACCTTTGTACAAATCATTGATAAATATTCATAACAGGGTTAACCCTTTTGTTACCATATTTCTTTTGAGATGCTCTGTGTTTCTTTCAATTAATTTAAATATAACAAAGAATTTAGTAAAATAACTTAGTTATCATTAAGCTAGTGTTAGGAACATAAATTGTGACTAAGGTTTGGTGGAAGATTTTAATTCAGAACTTTTGAAAACAAGACATTTGTACTACAGAGCCAGAGGTGGTTTCAGGCAAGTTGGTATCTAAAGGGTTAAGAATTGAGTCTCTATTATATATTTTAACCCTTTCGTTACCATATTTCTGTTGAAATGCTCTGTTTCTTTCAATTACTTGTACTACAGAGCCAGGTTGGTATCGAAAGGGTTAAAGAGGAATGTGTTGTATAAATTCTTGTCAAGTGTACAGGTTTTTAGTTTTGTGAGAATGTAGAAAAAGTTTTTCAGAATTTTTCTCATAGTTAAGGTTTTCTTCTTGGAGTTTGTTGCTCACTTTGCTGAATTTTTATTTTCTTTACCAGATCAAAACGATCAATTTCAAAAGATACTAAATCTTTATTTGCTAGGATTCTTCTTAAATTTAAAATCACACTTGTGGTCAGTGTTGTCTTGCCGTGTTTTCATGCCAAAAATTAAGCCATCTCATTCTGTGAATGAAATGTTCCATTTTCCTCAATAAGATTTTTTTAAACTATTACATATTCATACATACACACGACAGGCTTCTTTCAGTTTGTCTACCAAATTCACTCACAAGGCTTTGGTCAACCCGAGGCAATAGTAGATATTTCAAGCGAGATCATTGCCAGTGCCACCGAACTGGCTCCTGTGCAGGTGGCACATAAAATACACCATTTCGAGCGTGGCCGTTGCCAGTACCTCCTGACAGGCCTTCGTGCCGGTGGCCTGTAAAAGCACCCACTACACTCTCGGAGTGGTTGGCGTTAGGAAGGGCGTCCAACTGTAGAAACTCTGCCAGATCAGATTGGAGCCTGGTGTAGCCATCTGATTTCACCAGTCTCCAGTCAAATCATCCAACCCATGCTAGCATGGAAAGCAGACGTTAAATGACGATGATGATGATGATGTTACTTAGTAGGAACGAACCCAAAGCCTTATAGTTGGTAAGTAAACCTCTTACCACACAGGTTTGTCTGAATATATAGAAGAAATAAGATATCCGTGGGCCAGTGGTCATAGTTGACTGAATCATATTTGTTGATCAGCTATTTTCATGTGGCCTAGCAGTAATTCACATGAATTACATGTACGCACAAGCTTTATTGAAAGTTATCAATTGACTGAGATTCAAGAATTTACTAACTCTACACAGTTTTGGCAATGTTATGCCAAAACTCTACTCATTGATAAAGTAAGTTCTGAAATGGTCCTGCAAATTAGGAACCGACTGCTCAACTCTTACAAGTGTGGCCATGAATGCTGATATTGGTTGTGGGGTAAAGAGATTTGCTTCATGGTGAGAAAATTTTGCTATCTTCTGTCATCTTCTTCAGATTGTTCAATACTTTACAAGTGGAATTTGGTGGGACTAAAACTGTATGGATATGCCTTCAAGTTTAATAGTAAACCATAATGACACTAACAGGATATAAAAAAGTACAACATAGAAACAGGTGTGTGTGTGTGTATATATATATATACACATACAGGGTGTCCACAAAGTCTGGGTACATGGAGTAAATAAAATCGTAACATAAACAATTAAATATAAGAAACAATTTCTTAAAGTACGTGTTAATCCCCATGTGGGTACATGGAGTAAATAAAATCATAGCATAAACAATTAAATATAAGAAATAATAATTACTTAAAGTATGTGTTAATCCCCATGTGGGCACATGGAGTAAATAAAATCATAGCATAAACAATTAAATATAAGAAATAATAATTTTTTAAAGTACGTGTTAATCCCCATGTACCCAGACTTTGTGGACACCGTGTATATATATATATATATAGGATTCAGTTGAATTAGGTACTTACATTGAGGCACCTCATTAGATCAGAATAATATAGACAACGTTATGTAATTATCAACCTTGGTATACATACCTGTACCTCTACTATTACTCATTTATTTATATATATATATATGTTGTATTTTAGGATGGCCATTTTTTTTGCCAAATAAACACATGCACTATATATTTTTTCTTCACTCACTATATATATATATATATATATATACACACACACACACTAATCTTTTGTTTTAGTAATTGGACTGTGGCCATGCTGGGGCACTGCCTAGAATGATCTTACTTCACTTATCTTTTCCCAAGCCTGACATTTACTCCACAGTCTCTTTTGCCGAATCACTAAGTCACAAGGATGTAAGCACACCAACATTGGTTGACAAGCAGTGGAAGTAGACAAACACACACGAATGTGTGTGTGTGTGCATGGAGGTATATATGTCTCTCAAACCCACTCTCGTGGTTTTGGTCAGCCTAAGGTTATAGCAGACACTTGCCCAAAGTGTCTCTCTGAACATACATTCATCATGGTTACCGTTAGAAATGTAGGAAGCCAGTGAGTGATTTGTCAGCAATCTGTAACCAACAATATTATTTACAAAATACTTGATTCTAAAATCTCCCTTCTACTGGTTTCAACCACTCAAACTACAGCAATGCAAGAGCACCATCAATAGTTTATATAAACATGAATATATGCATGTTTGTTTGCTTGATGAGGCTGGGGTCATCCCAGGTTAGTGGCCCCAGAGACATCACTATGTGTAGAACCAACCAACTCCACCAGTGCTCACCATCACTGGCAGTCCCTTGCCACCTCCAAGGTGACACTGTGCCTCTGTTGTGGAGCCTGCTACAAGGCCTCTCCCAGCCCACAGTTGATACCTTGAATGAGAGTAAAGCCTTGTTAAGATGAACCAGCGGGAGAAGGAAGACATGCATGTATGAAACATTGAGAAAAGAAAAAATAAAATTTTTTAAAATCAAACGACAAAGAAAAATTCCTTTTAATATATATACATATACAACATAGTAGATATCCAGTTGATAGAAAAATTTGAGTTATAAAATGTGTAATGGCAAGTTTGTGAATGATTGCATATATATTACACAGACATACGTACATAGACACACACATAAACACATACTTCGGGAGTCACTAAGCAACTTTCAATGAAGTTACATTGTTTTCAATAAGACAGAACTATATAAACCTATAGTAACAATTTTAATAGACTAGTATTCAATTGTCCATTTCCCAATGATTACAATGAAGGAAGGACAACTGAACAGAATCACTGCAGTAAGTAAAACTGTTAGATTTGCTACAGTCTTGAAAGGACAAGAGCTGTATCTTGAAGGAAATATTTTAACCCTTTAGCATTCTGATTACTCTGTCAAATGTAATGCTTATTTATTCATAATGTTTTCATTTAATCATGCATTACCTCATAGCTTTGAGGTTTCAATGATGTGATTGTTTAGTTTTAGAATGACATTGTAGGGTAGGTGAGAGAGGCCAGATATGGCTGGTTTAACCCTTTAACATTCAGGTTAGTCTGTCAAATGTAATGCTTACTTCCTTATATTTTCAATTAATCGTGCATTACCTCATAGCTTTGAGATTTTGATGATTTGATTATTTAGTCTGAAAAAATGACATTGTAGGGTAAGTACAAGAGGCTGGATATAGTAGCTTGAACATAAAACAGGTAAGATATTTGGACCAGATATGGCTGGTCTAAATGCTAAAGGGTTAAAGAAACAGTTTCATTTAGTTCTAATTTCTGCTATAAAATTACAAGAATCTACAAGTAATAAGAATATATATTTATCCTGTCACCATCTTTGTCTAAAAATACCTGTTGTGCTAAAACTCTGACATTTTTTCTATGCCAATCAGTTAATAAGAACATCCACTGTTTTATCCCAAATCCATCTAAAACGGTTAAGCAACAATGGACTAGCTTAGTAGGCCATAAGGAAACAGACTGGAAGCTGTTCAATTAACATCACATAGGAACCATGTATCTTTACCACACAGAAACCAGAAGAAACTGCTGTGATTTAGTAAATAAGCAAGCTTGCAGTCAGTAAACTGCACAGAAATTCTTATTTTGTGATGTCTTGCAGACATTGTAATGGCAGGTAACTTATTTGAAGAATTATAAGGAAGCATTCTTAACTTTTACAGATGTGAGTAAACAGTTGAGGTCTGTGGGGCAGAGAGTGGACTTTGAGAAAGCCACTAATAGGATTTGAGTGACCTGCACAGGTTATTTTATGGCAGATTTAAGCAACTAACTTGATGTAAGATGAAGTTGCTGTAGGGTTAACATGCAGTGAATTGCTTCTTGTATTTGAGCCAAAATTTCACTTAGACTGGCCTAAAAGAAACACTCTAGAGGTTGTTTGTTATCTTGCATTACGGAATGCATTGAACAAAGAACATTGGTCGATGACAGACTTAATATTTCCAAGTAACAAGAAAATAAATCAATATGGTTTAACTGGGGGCGTCAGCCGTCTTATCTAAGCTGACACAGATTAACAAATGTACATTCTTTCATTACTATTTCAATAAGATGAAGAACATGTTGACTAATGAGATCAGAATAACACTGAAACAAATCTAGAAGTAAGGAAACCAATTTCCATACTTGATGAAAAATTAAAATAATAGTAACACTATTTAGTTTTTTTTAAGCTTGCTACATAGATTTCTTTTAAATGATCCAAATGTTGAACGTTAACACTAACTTAACTGTTACAAAGATTAACATTAAAGCTAAACCCAGTGTTTTTACTTGATAAGCTACAAACACTTTGTGTCCTCCCTTTCAATTATTTTATTGACTATCAGTGCTTTTCAAAAAAATAAGAATGTTCTTACAAAACCTCACTCACTTTCACACATGTACACAAGAAACATATCACTTTTATCTTTTTGTTATATCATGTTTGAATAAGTAATGTACAGGTCTTCTTCGGCACAGCATCTCACAACTCGTGGTCCTTTGTCGACATGGTTCTGAAACCAGCTTTAACCACTCTTTCTCCAATTTCTTTTCATAACTTCTGTTACTCAGCACTTGTTTGCACACGAATCACACAGCACAGTCATATCTCTCTCTCTCTCTCTCACATTATAGTACTTCTTTTCTCCAACACCCACTTTTATTCCCTCAGCTCATTTGTGCTCTGTCATTCATACACACTAACATTAAACATCCAGTGAATCATCTGTAGGTCATTTCTTTCCAACCTTTACACAACCTCTACATTCAGTTACCATGTCTTGATATCAAGAGAGGTAGGAGCTCTCTAAACTGTGCCCAGCCTATTCTTATTCTAGTAACTACACTCTCAGAGTACCCACCCCCATACTGACTTGGTCACTTAGGTAACTCAAAGTATCAACTACTTCTAGTTTTACCCCCTTGCATTTCATGGAGTCTATTTTCTCTACATTTTTAGTGTTTATTGTCTGCCTTTCATTTTAAGGGAGACCCTTAGTTACCAACAAAGGTAATAGCTCCCTGAACTTTGACCAGCCTGTTCTTATTCTAGTAACTACACTTCCAGAACAACTTCTACCACTCCAATTTGGTCATCCAGGTAACAAAAACTACCTCCCAGTTCTAAGGACCCTGCCCCACCACCCAGACATTTGAGGAAATCTATTTTCTGTACATTCTCAGTGTTACTGTAACTGCACATCTGCCACACACAAAGACTACTTTCTCTGTTAATCTTCCTGTCATTCCATTGTGTATAGTGGTTTATTAATTAATTTATTTTTTCGCTAAGTGCTTTTCCTCTAGTTGCCATACTAGGAAGGCAGCATCAGTAATGCTTCTTCCTGGCACAAAGTCAAACTGCATCAAATTAAGGTTAACCTTCCCTGATGGTGAAATATATACATATATATATACTAGCAGGAGTGCCCGGCGTTGGTCGGGGCTTAATTGCTTTAAAGTACTCGATTCTACTCAATTATGATTATTGAGGCAAAGATTGATAGAATATTAATTCCAATTCTTTCATCCAAGAAATTTGGAATTGTGTAAATGTATGAATATTAAACATACACACACACACACAGAGAAAATCTGCCTTTTGTTAGATAAAATACAAAATGTAGAAGCTAACAAGGGGAGGTCCTGCGGTTACATGACTTACAAAAATTAAAATAAAAACTCCCTCAAATCGTAAATAAATAAAATGTGAGCGTAATGATCGATACATATTTATTCAAAGATGTGCCACTACTAAAGATGAGTTGGTATCATTACACAAACATGATGATCATTCAACCAGTTAGAAATCAAAACCAAGTCTTTCTCAAACCTCAACTTACTAAATTAAAAGATGATACATTCGATACTGGAGTCTTACGTAAGTGTGTGAAAATACAATCAAATAAAAATAGAAACAATACAACATTCAGACTCTTTGAGCTTGATTTATATCGATGATGAAATAATAGAAATGAGCAACTCAGAGATGAGGCAGTCAGAGGAATATAATTGAACACGCACACACACCATGCATTAACACACCCATACACACACACATATTGTGTACATATGCATACTTACATTATATTCATACACATACATAAATGCATATCATAGCATGTATACTCACACATATATATATACATATATATGTATATATACATATATATATTTATATATTTATATATATATATATACGTATACACACAGTAGGGTTACCAAATATGCCCTTAGACAAAGTTTGCTGCTGAAAGAACTAAAGTAGAACTATCAGATCTGAGTAAAAGGAATGGTACAGTCTCTTTACACTTCAGTTGTCCTCATTGTCCACATCGCTGGTGGATGAGTCGAATAAAGATGTCGGCTGAAAGAACAGAAAGAACAATATTGTCAATATTTAATTGAAAAATCATTTTAAGAGCACAACTGGCACAATTAATCATTCATAGGTGAGGGTGTAGAGGGAAAGGAAAAAAAAGAACCACTCTACATTTGCCATTTTTCTTTGTTTCCAAATTTCATGCAACACACTCACTCTCCACCACAGCATGGTTGCCAAATCCCAAAACATCTCCAACCCAATGCTGTCAATTCCATCACCTTCAAACAGTGTACACCAGAACTAACTCTTATTCAGACCTTTTTTTTTTTTTTTTTTTTAATATCTACAATCAAGCACAGGTGTGGCCATGCAGAGTCCAGTCCCACTGCATGGCACCTCAGATAATCGTCTTCTACAATAGCCTGGGTCAACCAAAGCCTTGTGAATGCATCTCGTAGATGGAAAATGAAAGCTTATCGCGCGCGCGTGTATGTGTGTGTCACTACCACTTGGCAATCAGTCTTGGTTTGTTTACATCCCCAGAACTTAGCAGTTCAGCATAAGATAGTGGTAGAACAATCACCAAACTTATAAATTCTGGAATCGGTCTGACTAAAATTCTTCATGGCAGTCTCCCAGCATGGCTCAAGTTCAATGACTGAAACAAGTAAAAGAGTAAGAATATTGGTGTTGATGGCCCAGCATGGTAGTAAATGCAGTGACTGGAACAAGTAAAAAATAAGATATCATTTGAGGGCATATTTTGTCTGCTACTTCTAGTATGTGTGAGCAGCCATGATAAGGTTCCCATATTACTTTCTGGTAAGTTTGTTTGTTGTATTTTGTTTTCTTTTTTGTTTAACCTTAGGTCAACCCTGGTCAAACAGACTTATTACTGGGCTGTGATTATTGCAAAAGTGGGTGGACAAATTGCTATGCGTTTGTTACTTTTTTGATACAAACTTTCTTGTGACCATCCTGTGTTTTATCATCAAACTTCCTGTTTTAACCTCTTAACATGTTATCCCGTGTATTTTCATTCAGAGATGTCTAGTAAATATATATTTGAACGAAAATATACGTTCACTGTACTCTTGAGGTATCTGTCATTCATTTCTAATCTGAAATACTTCGTTCGTGATGTTATTCCCATTTTCTGTCATCAACAATCAGTAACTTCATAATAAATCATAAGTGATCCAAAATAATGTGTGTACTCATTCTTCTTTATATATGGGTCTGGTGTAGCCATCTGGTTCTCCAGTCCCCAATCAAATCGTCCAACCCATGCTAGCATGGAAAGTGGACGTTAAATGATGATGATGATGATGATTCAAAATATGGAAATTTTTTTTTAAATGTGTAAGTTAAGAGGTCAGAAAATAAATTCTTTTAACATCTCATAATAAAATCATAAACAAGCAACTCTATAACACCGAGCACCTTTCCAGTTGTGATCACATCTCAACAGACCTTGATCTACTTTCTCTCCCTATTTCATTTATCAGTGATCCCCCTCACTGAAAGCAGGGCGCTGTTGCACTTAATATCACTGAAAAACCTCAACAATACCTGGCATAATTAATTAGGTTGCAGATAACATGGCGAGAGTCTCTATTAACAAGAAATTTTTTCCACACAAACACAAATCCTTGCATTTTTAAGAAATCCTTAACCTAGACACAAGGCCAGCAATTTCAAAGGAAGGTGATAGTTCGTTACATTAACCCTCCCCTCATTACACAACTGGTACTTTATTTCAACAACTCCAAAAGGACAAAAGGCAAAAATCAACCTTGGAAGAATTTGAACTCAGAATGTGTAGTTGGAAGACATGCAAAGCATTTTGCCTGGTACAGTAACAATTCTGCCAGTTCATCATCATCATTTAACGTCTGTTGTCCATGCTGGCATGGGTTGGACGGTTTGACTGGGCTGGTAAGCTGGAAGGCTGCACTAGACTCCAGTCTGATTCCGCATGGTTTTCTATGGTTGGATGCCCTTGCTAACGCTAACCACTTTGAGAGTTTAATGGGTGCTTTTACGTGCCACGACAGTTATTTTGCTCAGCTTGATATGTCTTCTTCTCAAGAACGACATAATGCCAAAGGTCTTGGTCATTGCCTCCATGAGGCCCAACACTCGTGTGGCACAAGGCCAGCAGTTTTTAAGGGTGGAGGGTAAATTCAAGACAGGATGCCCCTGGGAGCTCCTCTATGCTGATGACCTGGCCCTCATACCAAAATCCCAACCAGAACTAGAGAAGATATTTCAGGTTTGGAAGCAAGGTTTAGAATCGAAGGGCCTTATGGTCAATGTTGCAAAGACCAAAGTTCAAGTAAGTAGGAAGATGAACACATCACACACCCCTTCAGGTAGATGGCCCTGCTTGATCTGTAGAAAAGGTGCAGGTAGAAACACCATTAGATGTTCCCAGTGTAAGCTATGGATGCATCAAAGGAAGGTTAATCGGGAAGATTGGTTTTGCATGTGGCAGATGCACAGGGGCAAGAAACACCACAGATGCTCAGAAAACTGATTCCATCACATTCCAGGGGAAGAAACTACAAGTAGTTGATAGCTTCCATTACCTAGGTGACCAAGTCAGTAGTGGGAGTGGATGCTCAGAGAGGGTTAACACTAGAATAAGAATAGCCTGGGCAAAGTTCAGAAAGCTTCTACTCCTACTGGTAACAAAGGGCCTCTCACTCAGAGTGAAAGGTAGATTGTATGATGCATGTGTGTGAACTGCCATGCTACACGGCAGTGGAGCATGGGCTGTGACTGCTGAAGACATGCGTAGGTTCGAAAGAAATGAAGCTAGCATGATCTGCTGGATGTGTAATGTCAGTGTGCATACACGACAGAGTGTAAGCGCCCTGAGAGAAAAGTTGGACATAAGAAGCATCAGATGTGGTGTGCAAGAGAGACGACTGCACTGGGATGGTTATGTGTTGTATATGGATGAGGACAGCTGTGTGAAGAAGTGTTGCACTCTAACAGTGGAGGGAACTCGTGGTAGAGGTAGACCCAGGAAGACGTGGGATGAAGTGGTGAAGCATGACCTTTGAACGTTGGGCCTCACAGAGGCAATGATGAAAGACCAAGACCTGTGACTGAGAAGACCCGGCAAATAAAGTGAGTTCACAGCTGTAACCTACATCAGTGTCGCATAACCAGCCCACTCAAAAGTACCTTGGATCATAGGGCAACATGTTGTGCTTGAGGAGACCTATTGAGTCAAGTACATCAAAACCAAAATCTATGGAAATTGCAGCTGTGATCCCTGTGCCGGTGGCATGTAAAAAACACCATCAGAACGTGGCTGATGCCACTGCCGCATTGACTGGCCCCTGTGCCGGTGGCACATAAAAAACACCCACTACACTCTCAGAGTGGTTGGCATTAGGAAAGGCATCCAGGTGTAGAAACACTGCCAGATCAGACTGGAGCCTGGTGCAGCCTCCTGGCTTCTGAGATCCCAGTCGAACTGTCCAACCCATGCCAGCATGGAAAACAGATGTTAAACCATGATGATGATTGATCCAGTTTGCAATTAGTACTATTTTATCAACTCCCCCACCCCCACTTCAAAAAGGGTGAAAGGTTAAAGTCAACTTGGCAGAGTTTGAACAACTATCCTTATTTTGACACAAGGCCTGAAATTTGAGGAGTGGAGAGGTTGATTACATTGATCCCAGTGCCCCACCTTGAAAGGATGAAAGGTAAAGTTGACCTCAACAGAAATTGAACTCAGAATGTAGCGGCAGACGAAATATCGCTAAGCATGCTAACGATTCTGCCAGCTCTCTGCCTTACCCCAAACAACAACAACAACAACAACAACAATAATAATAATTAAAATACCTTATTTTCACAATTAGCACAAGAACATGAAGGCAAACAGAACGCAGTCTTTTTAAAACATGGGCAAACTTTGGATTTGCATTTACTGCGCATACACCTGCAACTTTTCAACTGAAAAAGAAAAACAAAAAAATTTTAATGAGAAAAATTCCTCACTTCAGAATTTGACAATTATTCCCAATATGCTTTTATTGCTCCACTCACATACACTTAATATCTTTTGACCATTCTCTCACTTACTCCTAATATCCTTTTACCCCTATTTTCTAATATTTGTGTTTCTCCACCCACTTTTCCCAATAGCTTCGCAACACCATGTCCATATACCCCCAATACCCTCTCACTTCTCAACCCACGTGCTTCTGATATCTTTTCATTTCTCCACCTACATATTCCTAATACCCTTTCATCTTCCTACCTTTATTATCCTTTGAATTCTCTGCCCTATTACTACTCCTTAATCTCTGCCCTTTTCGATATCAAACCATTTTTTTCAAGTCATATGTACACATTCTAACCAACTCTAATAACATTGCAAGTTTAACTTGCAAACAATTGCCTAAAAATATTTTAATTTCATAGAATATTGCAAACAACACAGTACAGACCTTTATTTAGCCCTTTTGTTATCATATTTCTGTTGAGATGTTCTGTGTTTCTTTCAATTACTTTAAATATAACAAAGAATTTAGTAAAATAACTTAGTTATCATGAAGCTAGTGTTAGGAACATAAATTGTGACTAAGGTTTGGTGGAAGATTTTAATTCAGAGCTTTTGAAAACAAGACATTTGTACTACAGAACCAGTTTCAGCCAGGGTGGTATCAAAAGGGTTAAGAATTGTTTCTCTATTATATAGTTTAACCATTTTGTTATCATATTTCTGTCGAGATGTTCTGTGTTTCTTTCAATTACTTTAAATATAACAAAGGATTTAGTAAAATAACTTAATTGTTATTAAACTAGTGTTAGGAACATAAATTGTGACTAAGGTTTGGTGGAAGATTTTAATTCAGAATTTATTAAAACATGACATTTGTACTCAGAGCGAGAGCCAGTTTTAGCTGGGTTGGTAACGAAAGGGCTAAATGAATATTATTTATCAAGAATAATCCTTTTGATATTACAAAACTCAGACCTCCAGAGAAAATTTAAAATTCCAACAAGAAAATGTCATGAAAGCTGGTACTGGGCCCTTTCCCATTATGATAATCTATTGTTGTTTCCCCACAACCCTTGCTGTACATCATCTCCAAGATTTCATGCTAAACATTTCACTACCAGGAAAGCAAATGTCTAGGATTTCCTCTTTATTCAGATATTAACTTATAGACATTCAAATTGTATCTGTCCAGAGCAGAGGTTCTCAAAGTGAGCAGTCCCACCTTCAAGTAGGTGCGGTGAGGTAACATAATAAACATACTGAATTCTACCCATAGTAGTAATTATATTATACATAATAAACCTAATAATGGTTATTAAAATAAAATGAGACCACATCAGGTACAGGGAAGTCATTAACTTGTAATGTATAAAGTAAATTTACAACTTGTGTCTTTATCAATTTTTTGAACATTTCACTGTTAAAAGCTTATACAATCCATTTTTAGAGTAAGATTTATAAATTATCATCTATGTTCAGTTAAGTAAGTTGCAATACCTCATACATCACTTAGATGAGAACTAGGCATAACAATTACTTTAAAAAAAGTGCTACAAAAAAAAAAAGTTAAGAATTAGTGGTCTTGAAGGGTCTGCGAGAGAAAATGGGCACCAACCGTTCTTTTCTGACTCAAGTAAATTAAAAAGAAAAGAAATACCATTTTCATTATTTTCTCCTTTATTCTTTATACTGTGAAATGAGAGGGGGGGGAGGAGGAATGCTTTTAGGTTGCTTCATAATTTAAACAAAAATGAGCCAAGAGAAATAATCGAAGCCAGTGGCATGTATATATATGTACAGTGTAGACAAATATGGGTATATCAAATACCATACAGTATAAATTCTTGATTTATTAAAATTCTCTGCTTCTATAGGATGTGCCACAATTACCAAATAGTAATTAAGACCAGCACCATGTGAGAAGGGGAGATAATCTCAACTGCCAAAAATTCTCCATTTACTAGTATTGAACCCTAAGCATCCATCATTTGTGAAAACTCTGACTCAAGCCATAATTATATAAATTATTACAAATGGAAATAAGCATCACATAAAACTGTGTAAATTACAGAAAAAAAAACAGAAAAGAAATAAGAACAAAAAATCACAAGTGTAAAGAATTCCTGATAGAATGTGAGTAATACCCAGAGTTCATTACAGCCAAATATGAAGTGTAAATTTCGAAAAATTCTAAACTCACAGGTTTTGCTTGTTTTTTGGACACTTTCATATAAGGTGTGTCAAATTCCATGGAGCTATCAGGGTGATAGTCTGGGTCATTATCTAAAACATCTGGAGTGTCAGGAACAAAAAAGGTCTACAAAGAAATGGATATACAAAAATAAATAATAAATATGAAAATGTAAACTTTTATTATCATTATTTGATATATATTTTCCAAATTTAGCTTTTGATCACAAATTCTTAATTTAATTATCCATCCATAGATAGGTTCAGGTGTAGCTGTGTGTTGCTCCCCAACCAATTTTGGGCAAATGTCTTATAGCCCTAGGCCAACCAAAGCCTTGTGAGTTTATCTCCTAGAGAGAAACATGAAGAAATATCAGTGTGTGCAAGTGCTTGTCTTAACATTACATGATTGTTAAAACATTCATTTCCAGTATTGTGCAAAAATATGTCTGAGCTTGGTGAAATATTACCTTGCTTAGAAAAGACAAAGGTTTGTGACAGGAAGGGCATCCAGTCATAAAAAAAGCTACCGCCATAATTTCAGTCCAATTCATGCATCCAAGGGAAAGTGGATGATGACATCTAAATGCCAAAATTTTGTCATCAAAACATCATTTAAATTCTTTAAGCCCCAAAAGACTAAATGACATAATAAAGTGGCATTAGTCACAGACACCAGTCTCCCTGGTACATAAAAAGAATAATTTTATTTCTAGTACAAAAACATTACAAGGAATTTTTCTTTTTTAATTTATCACACAATTCAAATTCTAATTAATATCAGCTAAGTTGAAAAGTAAGAAATATTTAAACTGGCCATATCCGGCCAAAATATTCTACCTGTTCTAAGTTAAAACTGACCAGACTCAACCTCTCACATATACCTACAGGGTGTCCACAAAATCTGGGTACATGAGGATTAACACATACTTTAAGAAATCATTATTTCTTATATTTAATTGTTTATGTTAAGATTTTATTTACTCCATGTACCCAGACTTTGTGGACACCCTGAACAATGTCTTTCTAAAAATATACAAACACCATTGAAATCTTGGAGCTATGAAATAATGCATGATTAATTCCAAAACAATGTGAAGAAAGAAGCAATAAATTGGACAAAGAAATTTGAAAGCTAAATGGTTAGAAGAGAAACAGAAAAAAAGAAAAATAACTACTAACATTACGTGCTCCGTGTATACCGTTTGGCATTGGGCTGTCTTCTTCCTCTGACCCATTCTTCAGTTGTTTTAGTAAAAACGATATCTGTAATTTAAACAAATTCAAACTTACCATTTGTTAGAAACTGCTACAGACAACATCTACATCTGTCCCCTCTATACCTCAAATCTTTCAACTAGCACAAAGCCATACCATCTTAAATGCCACTCTCCCTTAACCCAGTTGAAGAGTCCTTGTCTTGCAGGGTACTAGGTACCCCTGTCAGAGATAGTACCACATAAAAAGCAACCTATACACTCTGTAAAGAGTTAGGAAGGACATCCAGTCATTGAAACCATACCAAAACAGACTATGGAACCTAGTGTTGCCCTTGGTCATGCCAGCTCCTGTCAAACCATCCAACCCATGGAAAATGGATTATTAACTAATGATAATGATCAAACACAGGTATGGCCGTGTGGTTACGAAGCTCATTTTCCAACCACACAGTTTCAGGTTCAGTACCACTGCACAACACCTCAGTCAAGTGCCTTCTGCTACAGCTCCAGACTGACCAATGCTTTGGGAAACAGAAATTGCAAAGAAGCCTATCATGTGTGTGCATGCATGCTCACCCTCACTGCTTGACATAATCAGTGTTTGTTTCCCCATATTGTAATACACACCAGCTTCTAAGTGGGTAGATTGACCTGTTAAAAATAACAGCCACATGTTCCAAAAGAAAGGACTCATTGAGTTATGTAGTCCTGCATACATACATACATAATACATATATATAACATGGCTGTGTGGTTAAGAAGTACACTTCTCAAACACGTGATTTTAGGTTCAGTCCCATTGGGTGGCACCACGGGCAAGCATCTTCTGGACCATCCAAAGCGTTGTAAGTGGGCTAGATAGACAGAAGCTGAAATGTGTGTAAGAATATATGTCTGTACAAATGTGTGTATGTTCGTATCTCCTTGACTTGATATTGTTAATCATAAATGCTTATTGTTGTGCCACATAGCAGCATGTTTCATTTCCAATATTCTGCGAGAACATGATTGGCCATGGAGAGATATAATACCTTATATGAAAACAGGTGAGAGTTGGCAACACCAAAGAGCATCTGGCTGTAGAAAATCTGCCTAACTAAACTTCGTCCAACTCACAAGAATGAAAAAGTGAACAATAAAACAACGACAACGATATAATAACAATGAGTTGAAGTTTGGGCTTGTGCACACATATAAGTACTTACATGTGTTTTTGGATTAATAACTTAATAGTTACCTTGCTTTCATATTTCTGCTGCAAGTCTACAAGGCTTGACTCATGCTGATTTTGCAATGATTTCATTTTCATTTCATTTGAGTCTTTCTCTTTGATAAGTTCCAAATAATTATCTTTGAGGTCTTTCACAGTAGACTTGTCGTTATTATGTTCAACCCGTTCTTTGATACTCTGTATGAAAGAGATTTAATTAATGCGACTGCATGAGAATATGAACAATTACAATAAATCCACCTCGAGTGACATTGCAATAAAAAAAAAAAAATTTTTTTTTAAAAGAACCAACAGTCGAGTGAACTGTGTTAAAATCTGTCTTAAAGGAACTGAAAACTTGGAGTTAGATCGATGTAAAATCATGGCCATTCTAGCTATATGTAAATATTTACCTCAATAAGAATCATGTTTTGCAGAGGAAACTACTAAATTGTAAATATATATATATATATATATATATATATATATATATATATATATATATAGAGAGAGAGAGAGAGAGAGAGAGAGAGAGAGAGAGAGAGAGAAAGAGAGAGAGAGAGAGCGAGAGAGATAAATAAATGAAGTTAAATGCAGGTGTTATTCAAATCTTTGAAGATTTGAATAACACCTGCATTTAATTTCATTTATTTATTTATTTATCCATGTTATACAAGAACATTCCATGAAACCTTGGAATTTCTACATTTATAAGTAGGCTGTTACATCCTTGGTACTTGTGTGAAGTTTTGTTACCCTGGTAACTATTTATTTATTTTTTCCGTGTTATTTGTAAACAGTGAAAAAATACACATACATTTATATGTATGTATGTATGTATATACATAATGTAACCTCGTGGGCATCAGTACCATTTTCCTCTTTCTCCGTTCTTCCATTCTCCGAACTTTCCATCTTTCCGACGAAGGGCTACGCCCGAAACGTCATACACTCTCTCTTTCCTTTCCTGAGCGTCCAATAATACTATCCGTATCACGTCCTCACTTTGTTGTTTTTTTGAACTATATATATATATATATATATAAAATTTAAAATTTAGGGTTCAGCAAGTGTTGCTTCACCACACACCAAAAAATAGAAATAGCAGCCAAAAAACTACCATTTCTCTTCAAAAATACAACTCCCGAAAAAAAGTAATACTAGCAAATTACAAAGGTAAAAGAAGGGAAAAAATAACGAATCTACCCGACCTCGATTAATTGTGGACGCACGTTTCTAGATCAATGAGGTGTTGGGTAAAGGTGAGGGGGTGCTGGAAAGATCCTGGCTTTAAGGAAATTGCAAAAGTCCTGGTTGGAGGCCAAACATTCCAAGTTCCTTTACAGGGCTTAGAAAGACTGCTGCAATAAGTATGTGAATTTGAGGTGAGGAGGGGATATGCTGAATAAGATCATAATTAACTGATCCTCCACTATTTTCTTTTACCTAAAGCCAGGAACTTTACAGCATCCCCTTGTGTGTGTGTGTGTGTGTGTGTGTGTGTGTGTGTGTGTGTGTGTGTGACAGGGAGAGAGAGAGAGAAATATTATACAGCTTACTTGTATAAATATAAAACTCATGAACTATTATTTATACTGAAGACAGCATACTAAAATATGTTAGATATACAATAGACAACTCGTTAAGTTAGCTAATTATGCCTTGTGGAAGACATTCTTCAGTCCACATGCCATACAATTTACTCCTGATTTATAATGCTTTAGTCAGAATGAATGAGCAGTGCCTATGAACTTCACAGGGCTTTATATCCTCGGTGTATCACAGGAATTTTTTCTCTACAAAGAACTCAACTCAAAACTTCAAAATTCTAACTACGGACAAATTTATCCAAATCCTCAAACTCCTCAAAGTATGTATCAAGGAAAAATAAGTAGTCAATGCCAATATCATATATACGAGAGAAAAATCAAGATATAGGCGCATGAGTGGCTGTGTGGTAAGTAGCTTGCTTACCAACCACATGATTCAGGGTTCAGTCCCACTGTGTGGCACCTTGGGCAAGTGTCTTCTGCTATAGCCTCAGGCCGACCAAAGCTTTGTGAGTGGATTTGGTACACGGAAACTGAAAGAAGCCCGTCGTATATATGTATATATATATGCATGTGTCTGTGTTTGTCCCCCCACCATCGCTTGACAACCGATGCTGGTGTGTTTATGTCCCCGTAACTCAGCGGTTCGGCTAAAGAGACAGATAGAATAAGTACTAGGCTTACAAAGAATAAGTCCTAGGGTCAATTAACTCGACTAAAAGGCGGTGCTCCAGCGTGGCTGGAGTCAAATGAGTGAAACAAGTAAAAGAGTAATACTGAAGCATATCTATACATATAAAAAAATATATATATTTCCTCTTTTAACTTTTTAGCATTTACATTGGCTACATCCAGCTCAAATATTCCACCTATTTTACGTTAAAACAGATCAGATCCAACTCATACAGCCTGCTTATTTTATGCTCAGATCAGCCAGATCTGGCATATCACACCAACCTTACAATGCCGTTCTGAAACTAAACAAATACACGATTGATTCAACACAAAGTGGATAAATAAGCATCACATTTGACAGAATAATGCTAAAAGGTTGAGTTGAATAATGGGTTGAATAATGCTAAAGGGTTGAGATAAGAAAAATTTTTTTAATTTTACCTTCTCAATTAAAAAGTTCAAAAGAACTTTAGAATCATTGATGCTACGGATTGTTTCAGTGCATCCTTTGAATTTATCTGAAAGAAAGAACATGTCAAGATTTTAGAGAAAAGGTTAATTTTAATGTGTGCAATAAATAAATGTAAGAAAAATTAAATTTATAGAAAGACAAAAATTATGATAGGAATAACAAAAAAAAAAATAAAAGAAATCAGAATTAATTCTTACCATTTTCTGCCTCTTGGATTTCTGATTGAAGAGTAGCAATTTGGACATTCCTATAATATATGCAAAATAGTATTGAAAATAGCAATAAATTTAAGAAGTTAAAGGAATTTAGATTCATATTACATATCCACAGAATTATGTATAAGCAGGTGTGGCAAGAAGCTTGCTTCCCAACCACATAGTTCCAGGTTCAGTCCCTTTGCATGGCATCTTGGGCAAGTGTCTTCTACTATAAGCCTTAGGCCAACCAAAGCATTGTGAGTGGATTTGGTAGACAGAAACTGAAGAAACTTGTCGTATGTATGTATGTATATATATATATATATATATATATGTATGTATGTATGTATGTATGTATGTATGTATGTATGTATGTATGTATGTATATCAACATGCATGTTTTGTCTCCCCACCCGACACCACTTGACAACTAGTGTTTGTGTTTATGCCTTTGTAACTTAGCAGTTCAGCCAAAGAGACCAATAGAATAAGTACCAGCCTTTAAAAACAAAAAAGTACTGGGGGTTGATACAATTCAATGTGGTGCCCCAGCAACAAGTAAAAGATTAAAAAGAAAGGCACCAATTTCCCCCATGGCAACACATGTATACTCGGAGAATATTGGAGAATGACACTGCTTATGTTGACAGTAGCACTCATTCACAACTACCAAACAATGTCAAGACAAGGACACACAAACGCGAAGTGCATTCCAGAAGTTTTGAGACTTTTTTCAGGAGCGGTAATTGTAACTATATTGCATTATTGTAATTTCGGTATATCATTACGATACATCTATCAAGCTGACCTGCCACCGACCTTTATTATTTTTTTTTTTATTCCAGATTGAAGGAGACGGCTGTAACAGTACTTTGAACACACCCTACTAAGCACTGCTTGTCATAGCTGACTGGTTTGCAGAATTCGGTTGAGACATGACTATTTGGAAGCTTACCATGCAATTATGTTTCGTGTAAAAACTGGGCAAAAATGCTACAGAAAATTATGAAATGCTCCAGACTGGTCATAGATTAACTTGTGAGCTGAGCATTTGTTTTTTGCTGGCACAAGTGCATCAAAGCTCTTCAAGGTGAGGGACAATGACAAGAAGCATATAGTTTGGAATTGGTGTAGCAAGCGTATACAGGACTATTCAGGAAGATCTGAACGCGAGTAAAATTTGTACAAAGTTTTTTCTTGGTGCACACAGTGACGAACAGAAGGAATGAAGCATTGGTGACAGCAGGGAGATGGTTGAGCTCATTACCTCCAATCAAAGACCACTTGAGTCTCTGGTGACCTGTGACGAAATCTGGATCTATTGCTTATGATCCAGCAACCAAAAGGCCACAGTGCCCAATGGAAAGCCAGAGAAAGCAAGTCCACCAGGAGCTTGTTATGATCCCTGTTTTTCAAAAGCAACAGCATCATCTACATCTACTAGGTTTCCTCAACAATAAGTGCCTTGTGGTGGTTTGGCGAGATTTAAGAAAAGATTTTGTAGCAAAATGCCAGAGCACTTACATCAGGACAATGCAGCAGTCCGTAATTCCATCCTGGCAGAGATGGGCATCAAAACTGTCCCTCACTCTCCGTGCAGCCCAGACCATGCTCCCTGTGACTTTTGGCTGTTCCCCAAACTGGAGGAAGCTGCAACAAGGGTCCTGACACCTTCACCCTGAAGTCCTACACAAAGGGGCCGGTTTTTTGCAAGAGCATTGAAGAGAGATGATACTATTTTGAAGGAGAATAGTATTTTCGATTTCTTTGAAATTAATAGGTGTCTCTCCTGAAAATGTCTCAAAAATTCTGTTACTTTACTAAATTCTTTGTCGGTTTTGAAAACAAAATGGAATGAAAACAATACATTTTAACAGAAATATAGTAACATTAGCATTCAGAAAATTAACATAAAAACACAAACCTGTCATTAATTTCATCAGTTAACTTCTTGATACTAATATTCACCTCCTTTGGGCTGCCATCACCATCAGTTGCTATATGTTTCTGAAAAAGGAATTCATTAAAATTAAAAAAAAAAAAGAAAAAGTTTTTGCATCAGGTGCAGCTTGGCCATGTGATAAGAAGTTTGATTCCCAACTACAGGATTCTGGGTTCAGCCCCATTGCATGCCATCTTGGGCAAGTTTCATCTAGAGCCATGAACTGATGCATTGTGAGTGAATTTGGTAGATGCAAACTGAAAGAACCCCATCATATTAGCATGTGTGTGTTTGTGTATCTTTTGTTTGTCTCCCCACTACTACTTGACAACCAGTACTGGTTTGTTTATATCCCCATAACTTAGCAGTTCGGCCTAAAAGACTGACAGAATAACAGGCTTAAAAATTTTTTTAAAAAGCACTGGGATTAATTCATTCAACATAAACCCTTTGAGGCAGTGCCCGAGCATGGCCACAACCCAGAGTGTGAAACCAGTAAAAGAATAAAAGAAAGAATCACTGAGACAAGTGGAGAAGTTTAAGTATCTGAAGAATACAAGGAAACATGAAGCTGAATGGGATGCTAGAATTGCAGGTGTTGGCACAATAATGTGCCAGTTCCAGTGTTTGATCCTCAGAAGAGAAGAAACTGGTCAAAAAAATACAAAGTAGCCAAACCCACTACTTTCATTTCGGTTTCCATGCCTATCCTCCCCTATGGTCATGAATGCCAGGTAATGACCAAAAAGAGTAGAATTGTGAATACAATTAGCTGAAATGGGATTCTTATTACTCTTCAGAATAAAGTTACTTGACAAGATGCATAACTCAAGGGTTCAGGGAGTCTCTCACTCTCTCTCTCTCTCTCCAGGCTGAGCTGTTGCTTCTCTACATTGAGATGTTACAGCTCTGACACCATGGACATCATCATTTAATGTCTGCTTTCCATGCTGCCATAGGTTGGATGGTTTGACTGGTGACTGGCAAGGAAAGAGGCTGCACCAGGCTCCAATCTGAACTGGCAAAGTTTCTACAGCTGGATGCCCTTCCTAATGCCAACCACTCTGAGAGTGTAGTGGGTGCTTTTTATGTGCCACCGGCATGGGAACCAGTCAGGTGGCACTGGCAACGACTATGCTCAAATGGTGCTTCTTACATGCCACCAGCATGAGGTAAATATTACAAGAAAGAATCCCAAGATGGATTCTTCAATTAATGCTAATTGGCAGGAGACCTAGGGGTAGACCAAAGAATGAGTTGGTTGGATAGCATCCAGTGCCAGTTCGTCATACTTGGTAATCCAGCTAAAGCATGTAATTTTGGCTACTTCTGATAGGCCCCTATGGAAGGGATGCCTGAGGACTCTACCTCCAAGATTCTTCTAAAAATAGCGAGTGGAGAAGATGAACAAATAAATGATTGTTCTACATATTTTAGCAACACTAACAACTTTCCACGAAATCCTAAACAGGATCACTTCATTTAAATTTCTCATTCTCTTCCATACAGACCTTTATACCTTAAATTCCTTAATATTAATTTTAAGCTTTATAAGTAAAATTTATAAACAAAAAACACCAACCTTTGTAGGTGGATCTGAATTTTTCAAGCGCCTCAACTCCAAAGACAAAGTTTTTCGGTCTTCAACCAAATTCTTTAAGTGGTATTTTGCTTCCTGGACTCGAACTTTCACTTCCAATTCTTGGTCCAATAGTGTCTAACATTGTATAAACATAATTATATGTATTACTTTCTTGTCAAAAACATTTATGCATAGATATCATCTTAAAGGTTAATGATCCAGAGGTAACTCATGATTTATAATGTTTTTTATTGGTTTATATATTTAGTTGTCATTGAAACAATAAAAAAAAAAAAAGGTTTTACAATTCTAAGTGTTTACACCCAAACTTAGTAACAATTGTAAGAAGTTACATTTTGTTTTGCCAATATAACGAAATTCTCTACTAGATGTGGATGTGTGTGTGTATGTAAGGAAGAAAAGTTCACTATAAGTGGAAACCAGTGGCTTTAAACAAGGACACAGGTGTTTAATAACCCTTAAATTCTTAATATTTTTCTGTCATGGTTGATACAATAATCATGTAAAACCTTTAGTAATACAAACATCTTATCTTTTTTTCTTGTTTTTGTTACTCAATCATAAAGATAAAAACACATCATAGATTGGAAAAAGATATTCCTTGAAGTAAACATAAAAGAAGAGATTATATATGAAATCATAGAGAAACAAAGATAATAATGAACATCCTACAAGTTCTACATTAAAAAATGAAACAAGAAACAAAGAAAAAGAACTGGATATTAAATAGTTAATCCATAAGCATTTAAATGAGCCAGATTAAATATTTTACCTGTTTTATTGTCAAACTGGCCAGATCTATCCTCTCACACCCACCCTACAATGTCATTCTAAATTTAAGCAATTACATCACTGAAATCTCAAGACTACGAGATAGCACATGACTAATTCAAAACAATGTCAATAAATAAGTATTAAATTTGACAGAGTAACCTAAATGTTAAAAGGATTTTTTTTTTTTGGTATTCTTATACTTAAATTCAACCACACCCACTTTAACTGATAGAACAAGTGACAAAATTTCCCACAAATCACAAATATCGATAGGTAAAAAAAAAACCCCCAGATGATATGGTTCAAAGTTAGAATTCCTTTCATCATCCGTTTATTCAATCAAGGTTGACTCAGAGTTAAATATCAAAGTTCCTTTCACAATCAGGAGAAACTAATTTACTGAAATTCCTTTTACATTCATACACAATTAAAAAAAAAACAAAAAAACCTATCATACCTTTAATTTTGTTGCATTTGCACTAGCGTCATATCTTTCAAAATTATTGTTACGCTCATTCCTAACAAGAGCTTGTTTCTTTAATGCCTCTTTCAATCGTTTATTTGCAACCGCAGCCTACAATACATAATATATATATATTTTTTTCGTTATATTTATCAATAAACAACATTAAACATGACACATACCAAATAACAAAATTTAAAGGATGCCAAATCACTTTTGAAACTGGCCCAGGTTCAATGTTACAAATTCCGTTTTAATGTGATCTAAATTAGAACTTTCCTTGAAAATTTCTTAGTAATTTGTGTTCTAAATACCAGCTTTATAAGACAAGTTTATTAAATTCTGGGTTATTTTCAAAATTAATTGAAACAAAAGAGGTATATTTCTGTTGAAATATAGTAACAAAAGGGTTAATTACATTGGTGTTAATATTTTTAATGCAATTAGCATCAAATTAAGCTAATTGCAAAAAAAAAAAAAAAAAAAAAAAATACAGTGAGGGGAAAAACAAAAATGTATACATATATGTGTGTATTTGTAAATTGTTGTGTTTGTCCCTAACAAAGCTAGGAACTGTTAATCGAAAAGTTAACTTCGTTAACTGTTAGTCCATTGACCAAAAAATTAACTTCGATAACTATTAATTAATCAGTCAGTTATTACCTAAAGTAACGGAAGTTATTGATAAACCGTTAACATAACTTTTATTACAGAAAAAAAATCAGTTTTTGCTCTAAAATCACCAAAACACACCTTTAAAAAGTATGAAACTATAAAATCCGTTAACTTCAATTCAATGTTAATGAAAATTAATTATAGTCCAATAATGATTTCCAAAGTTAACTTAGAAGTTAAATCATTAATGAAAATGTTAATTAACAATTAACAGTTTGGTGCCCTGGTTTGGTCCCCAACCACTGCCTAAAAACTGATGCTGGTTTGTTTATGTCCCCATAATGAAGCAGTTCTGCAAGTGTCTGATAGACTCAGTAGTAGACTTGTTTCAACTGCCAAAGACCTCAGGACTTTATAAAAGATCTGGAAACAAGAGCAGACGCTCTAGGACAAACTTATGGAAATACTTTGGACAAAGGTTTAAGAAGATAGGAACTTGAAATTCCTTGCCAATTTATTAGTCTTTTTGCACAAATAATGAAGTGGAATTAATATATGAAGAGTATTTTACAAAAAAGGAATTGTACCTTTGTATCTTGTCATGGTCGTGTGCTGAGAAGTTTGGCTTCCTACCACATGGTTTTGGGTTCTCTGTGGCACTTTGGGCAAGTGTCTTCTATTATAACCCCAGATAACCAAAGCCTTGTGAGCAGATCTAGTAGGTGGAGACTGAAAGAAGCCCACATTGTGTGTGTTTGTGTTATCTTCAACCACTGCTTGAAAACTGGTATTAGTTTGTTCATGTCTCCATAATTTAGCACTTTAGCTAGTCTAATGGGTAAGTACCAGACTTTAAAAATAAGTCGGAGGGGGGGGGGGGGGTCAATTAGTCTGACTAAAAGCCTTCAATGCAGTGCCCCAGCATGGCTACAGTCCAATGACTTAAACAAGTAAAAAATAAAAAAGTACAATTCTTTTTTTTTGTAAAATATTGGGTTGTCCGGAAAGTTCCTGCCGATTTTTAAAGGAAAGAAAAAGGTCAATAAATACTTGCCATTACATTTTTAATCAACCAAATATGAACCATTTTCGTGCACAATGCGTCTCCATCTTTCCTTTAACTTGAAAATACCCTCTTCCCAGAATTGAGGTGGTTTCATGGCAAATAAGTCGAAAGAGTAAGCTACTATAAATCGGCACAAACTTTCCAGACAACCCAATACTATTCATATGTTAATTTCATAGTCATGCACATTAGACCAAAAAAAAAATTATTAAGGAAAATTTATGAAGAATAAGTGAGAAACCTCTTCAGATTTCCTTTTCAGTATGGCCTGCTGCTTTTCTTGAGCTCTTTGTAGCTTTTGGATTTCAAATTGTCTTTTTCTGTCCTATATAAATAGAAGATAAAATAGTATAGATTTTTTTTTTTAATAATTAAAAATATTAAATACATTAAATAATATTAAATAAATATGGATCTAAAATTTCCAAGTTACATGCAATATGCTGTATTATTAATACAATAGAAAAAGAACAAAAATAAGAAGAGTAAAAAAAAAAAATCTTACATTCTGTAGAAGCTTGTTAACTTCCACATCTTTTTTCATTTTCCAACTACGGTAAACATCAGCTTCTTTCTTCATTTTCTTTATGAGATTAACTCGGTTGGTTTTCAGGATCTAAGAAATAGAACCACAAAACTATAATGGGAGAACATTTATTATTACTTGTGAGAATTCCTTATTAGTAAGCAAATGGCAATCTTGTAGGTAAGTAATGGTATGTATCTGTCATTTCCAACAATAGAAAAGACAAGATGTGTAAAGCAAATTGTATGATGCCTGTGTATGTATGTACAGCTATGCTACATGGCAGTGAAACGGGCTTCGACTACAGAGGACTTGCAAAGGCTTGAAAGAAACGAATCTAGCATGCTCTGCTGGATGGGTAATGTCAGTGTGCACACATACAACAGAATCATTTTTTTGTCACAATTGATGTGAGAATCAAAGCTGAAAGCTTTAATATCTCTTAACTTATTTACTTCTTCTTATTGACTTTTCACAAATGAATCTAACTGGCTGAAAGAGATGGCTATTAAATAAATTGTACCTCTGTAAATCTTTTGACAAATTACAGGAAAAAAAAACATACCTGTATGTCTTGATCGAGGGTTCTGATTTTTTTATCTGCATTCACCTTTAATTTCTGAAGACGAGCATATTCCGACATTTTTAATTTTAGGCGATCAATTTCTTGCTCTAAACTTTTCATTTTTTGGCGTCTCTTTTCACTTATACTGAAATTAAATAAAGAGAGAGAAAGAAAAAAAAAAAACATTAGCAGGTCAGAAATTATTTGGGAAGGCGTTATTTGAACTCCAGTACAACCTGCACTACTTAGAAAACAAAGTTGACTCTGATGTGATTTCATTTCAGACAAAAAGAACTAATTTATGGGTAGACCTCTAAATCCACAATACCACCAAATATATCCATTTTGTGATTTTTGTCACTTAATTACAGCTTAAGTACTTCAAGAAAGCTCAGTGGGAATCACTTTCAAAAAGTAAAGTTAAGGCCTACAGAACTTGACGGCACTACAATCACCAAAACAGACACTGTTTACATATATTTTTTTAAATATTAGTTGATGCTTCCTAACCATAACCTATCCCTACAAAGTGACATTAAAAGAACAAAAAACCTTACACAACAGAAATAACAAACCAGAAATGCCATCAAACACAATATACCTTCAAACCCACACACAATATCAAGAAACTAAACACAGAACTAAGGAAAATACACCAAAGAACAATAAAATTGGTAAACAATTGTAAGTACACACACCACAAAAACAAACAGTAAAACATTATACAAAGTAATTAACAGGACCAACAACAACAATATTCATAACAATTCTATGTAACATCATCTCTTTAACGTTGACTTTTCTGTGCTAGCACGAATTGGATGGAGTTTATGGAGGCAGATTCTCTACTGTTAGATGCACCTCTTGTTGCCAACACACACCGTTTCCAAGTTAGTTAGTATTTCACCATGACCAGACATGTTTCTGTAGAAGATTGGAAATGAAGCTTCAATTACAGTGACACTCACAACTATCATGCAATGCCAAGACAAGGAGACAAGCACACACACACAACAGGTTTCTTTCAGTTTCCGTCTATCAAAACTTTGGTCAACCTGAGGCTATAGTGAAAGACACTTGCCCAGAGTGCCATGCAGTGGGTCTGAACCCAGAAGCACACAGTTGGGAAACAAATTTCTTACCATACAGCCACGCCTACATATGAAGGAAAAGTAATATATGCATGTTCCATCTAAAACCTCACCAGACCCCACCCTCTCATCAGACACCAGAAAAATCTAAACAATTAAAATCCTAAAGAGCTGGCAAAAACCACAAAATGAAGGAATCACTGCATTCTATATCATGTACTTATATCAACAATGCCAAAAGGTAGAATTTGGGCTAAAATCATCACAATCCTAAAACCAAAACAAAAAAAAAGTATTAACAGACCCATTATCTCCCTATGCTAATCCTCAAATATTTTAAGACTCATCTTTTATATTTCATCTCTTTTCAAATGACAACATGGGATTCATGCCATTACACTCATTGACCATGCTAGTTCATTTACTTAACATCCATTTTTCCTTGATAGCATGGGTCAGATGGAGACTTACTTGGAGATTTTTATGCGCCAAATGTTCTTTCTCTGGCCCACCCTATCCCACAGGTTTTCAAAAATGGTAGCAAGCACTGCTTATAAAATGTCTGTATTCACACTTGCATGCACACACACAATAGACACTCATACAGTTTCTCTGTGCAAAATTCACCCACAAAGCATTGGTCAACCTAAGGCTATAGAAGATATTTTTCAAAAATGCTACATTGCAAATCTTACTCAAAAAACACAAAAAAAAAAACAAACAAAAAAGAAGCTTAATTAGCATTAGCAAAGCTCTCAACTCCTATCTCCTACCACGCAAAATATCAAACAATTTGCTTGCAAACTATCATTGGTGTTACATAGACAATGTGGCACGCAACACATCAAGAATCTGCACTTTCCCAAATTGATTATCGCAAAGATCTGTCTTCTCCTCCCCCATCATTCTTTAACACAGACAGAAAACAATAATGTTAGGGAATTACATGCACCTTTACGACATTTATGGCACACATAAAAAGACAGAAACAAGAGTAAAACCATACACAAACATATTTAGAAACAATCACAAAATTTTATCAACTAAAGTATATTTTTTAGGCACTAACAATACGATGGGGCATGCTGAAAAGGGGATTGCAAAAATTGGAGGCCCAACATTCTAAGTTCATTTACAGGGCTTAGAGAAACTGAAGGACTGCTGCAATAAATGTGTGAATATGAGAGGGGAAATATGTTGAATAAAATCAATTTGCTGATCCTCCTGTAATCTCTTTTACCCAAAGCCATGTATTTTAAAAAAAACCCTCATAATTTTGATCCATTATAGATTATACCACTGCAGCCAGAAATCTCGAATAAATCACAAACAACAACAAAAACAAAACAGCACACTATGCATTCTCACAGATCACTTAAGGGGACCAGTCTGTCATTACAGTTAACTCTCAACAATCTTACAAATTATTTGCAAATCCTCATAATTTAACATCTGCTTTCCATGCAGGCATGGGTCAGACAGTCCAATCGGAACTGGTAAGCAGGAGAGCTGCACCAAGTTCCAATCTGATTTGGCATGATTTCTACAGCTGGGTGCCCTTCCTAATGCCAACCACTCCGAGGGTGTAGTGGGTGCTTTTTTACGTGCCACCGGCACAGGTGCCATTTAAATGACACTGGCAATGACCACAGCTACGATTTCACTTGGCTTGACAGGTCTTCTCAAGCATGACATATCGTCAAAGGTCTCAGTCACTTGTCATTACTTACACGAGGCCCAAAACAATTATATCTACAATACTCCAGAAAACTATTACCACAGTATCTTAAGAATACTATCTCCCCCAGATAAACACAAAAATCACATTCATGCAGTGTGGCTGTATGGTAAGAAGCTTGCTTCCCAACCACAAGGCTCCAAGTTCTGCTCCACTGCATGGCACCTTGGCCAAATGTCTTCTACTATAGACTCAGGCCAACCAAAGCCTTGTGAGAGGACTTGGTAGATGGAAACTGAAAGAAGCCCGTCATATATATACATATTTGTGTGCTTGCCCTCACACCATTGCTTGACAACCGATGTGTTTACATCCCTGTAACCTAGAGGTTCGGCAAAAGAGACCGATAGAATAAGTATTAAGCTTATAAAGAATAAGTCTTGGGGTCAGTTTGTTCAACTAAAGGTGGTGCTCCAGCATGGCCACAGTCAAATGACTAAATACACAGGAGTAGCAGCTGCCATATTTAAAATTAGGCAATACCACCATCCCACTCCCCTCTTTTGGGAATACCACCAGAATCTGCAAAAAAAGCTGGGTAGGAAAGAAAATTCAACATGTCCAGATTGCTATAATGCACCATATATAATTAACCACTGCATATCAGAACATGCAGTATGGGCCTCAACTAGACAGAGACATAACAACCAGAGCTATGAATCTGGATTACATTTCATTATTTAGGGTTTTCACAACACACGGTACACCAAGGGATCAACAACAAAATTAGTGACCATGTATTCAAACAATTTCTAAAAACACAAATTCAACAGAAATTTTAAAAACACACATTCAACTTTTTTTTAATCCTAAAATGGATAAAAATGCCAAAAATGGAAATAAACTACAAATCTAACTAGATTTAGCACAATTGCTATAGGTACAGAGGTAGCCTTGAAAAAAAGATGTAAGTGGTTGTGTAGAAAGATGTTTGCTTGCAAACCAAATGTTTCCAAGTTCAATCCCACTGCATAGCACCTGGGGCAAACATCTACTACAGCCTCAGGACGACCAGAGCCTTGTCAGTGGATTTATTCCACAGAAATTGAAAGAAGCCTGTGGTATGTGTGTGTCTTTGTGTCCCACCACCACTTGACAACTGATGTTGGTGTGTTCAAGCCTCTGTGACGTAACAGTTCAGCAGAAGTGACTGACAGAATAAATACCAGAATGAAAAACAAAAATAAGCACAGAAGTCGATTCATTCAACTAAAAAGTTTTCAAAACAGGGCTCCAGCATAACCACCGTCTCTTTTATTCTTTTACTTGCTTCAGTCATTTGACTGCGGCCATGCTGGAGCACCGCATTTTAGTCGAGCAAATTGACCCCAGGACTTATTCTTTATAAGCCCAGTACTTATTCTATCGGGCTCTTTTGCCAAACTGCTAAACACAACAGCATCGGTTGTCAAGCGATGTTGTGGGGACAAACACAGACACACACATACATATATATATATAAATATATACGACGGGCTTCTTTCAGTTTCCGTCTACCAAATCCACTCACAAGGCTTTGGTCAGCCCAAGGCTATAGTAGAAGACACTTGCCCAAAGTGCCACGCAGTGGGACTGAACCCGGAACCATGTGGTTCGTAAGCAAGCTACTTACCACACAGCCACTCCAACTAAAACAAATGACAAGAATTACAAAGTATAAAACTCCACAAAAACAAAAACTGCAACCTACTTTCCAGCTTTACTTTTGGTATCAAGTTCAGTCTTCAACATGTCCCTTTCTTTCTGTAAATCTTCTACTTCTGATTGCAATTTATCCATTGTAGCCTGAAAAATTGTAAGTAAAAATAAAATGACTAATATTTACCGGGAACTTGGAAATCTTATGACATAAAAATTCTAAATAATTTTACAATTCAAGGAGACAGCATTCTTTATCTTCGAATTATTACACAAGCTAGACAGCCATTTTATATCTTGAACATTTGCCTCCTAAGAAGGAATCTGTAGCTTCTGATATTTAACCCATTACCTACCAGTGATCTCATATGAGATCACTTAAAAATTACAAATTTCGTAATTATCTGTCAATATTTACACATATCTAACCTTTTTGCTATATCTACTAGGTATATTTCTCTGATATTCAAATGAAGTTTGCTAAATTTTCACTGCTTATTTCTATTTAAAATGTTATTTTGATCATTCCAGTGTGTTTCTAAGGCTGTTGTTTTATGCTAGAAATCAAAGTTTCATGAAAAAATTCCAGTTAATAGAATTATGGAAGGTAATGGGTTAATCAACAGTGGAGGTGGGCATTATGAAAGCATAGGAGCCAGAGCAAGGATGGAGTAAAAAATCTCAGAAACTCTGTTGACAATAAAGAGTGGAATGCTTAACTGTGCATGTGATATTACTATGGTAATACCTTGGTAACAAGACATGTACATTGTATATGAAGGGTAGGCAAAGGTTCGCTGGATGTAGAACACACATGTGTAGTGGAATAGAAACTAGGCGGGCATCAGAAAAGTTGGTTGCAGTTTGAAAGAGAAGAGACTGCAATGGTATGGATGGATATGTGATGTATATGGAAAGCCAGTGGCATGTGAAAAGACATTCGAGCGAGTTCGTTGCCAGTACCCCAGGACTGGCCCTTGTGCAGGTGGCACGTAAAATACACCATTTTGAGCGTGGCCGTTGCCAGTACCTCCTGACCGGCTCCTGTGCCGGTGGCACATAAAAGCACCCACTACACTCTCGGAGTGGTTGGCGTTAGGAAGGGCATCCAGCTGTAGAAACTCTGCCAAATCAGATTGGAGCCTGGTGCAGCCATCTGGTTTCACCAGTCCTCAGTCAAATCGTCCAACTCATGCTAGCATGGGAAGCGGACGTTAAACGATGGTGATGATGATGCAGGAAGAAGTCTGCAAGAGAGGAAAACCAAAAGGAAATGTTGTGTTGATCTTAGAATGCTGAATCTTACAAATATGATGATGATGGATCAGGTTAAGTGGGAAGACAATCCAAACTGACATGTCCAGTCTGTGAAAACATCTGAGAAATTTTTTGTCTTTTACTTGTTTCAGTCATCAGACCGTGACCATGCTGGGGCACCACCTTGGAGAATTTTTAGTTGAATGAATCGATTGACCCCATCGTTTATTATTTTAACCCAGGTACTAAGTTATGGGGACATAAACACACCAGCACTGGTTGTCAAGTGCTGGTGGGGGACAAACAAAGAAACAAAGACACACACATAACTATGTATATATATATATATATATTGATGTGTGTGTGTGTGTGTGTATATATAGATAAACACACACACACACACATATATATATATATATATATATATATATAAATATATATATATATATATATACGATGGGCTCTAAGTTTCTGTATACCAAATCCACCCACAAGGCTTTGGTCAGCCCGAAGCTATAGAAGACACTTGCTCAAGGTGCATCACAGTGGGACTGAACCCAGAACCATGTGGTTAGAAAACAAGCTTCCTACCACACAGCTACATCTGAATGATGGTAATGATGATGATGATAGTGGTGGTGGAGGTGGGTCTTTGGTGGAGTTTCGAACATTGAACACAGATACTTCCTCTTCACATTAACATACATTATTTAAGAAATCTATTTTGTAATAGAGTAATAAAATTTAACCACTTTTTTCCTTATTACTTGTTAACACATTAACTGACATGGTCTGTTACTGGAACATACTGTATTTCAGCTGCTATTCTTCTCAGTGTGGTGACAGGAGGAGTGTGTGTTCAACTTATTCCATAATTAAACTTTAATATGTAACACTCATATTATTTAAATATCCCTGAAACCATATCAGAGATACAGAATAAAATATTTTCTCCAATTATGAAAATGTAGCCCTGGTGGTACATATGGTGGCTGTGTGGAGTTTGCAATAAACCACAAGAGGTCCATGTGGTGGTCAACGTTTTAATGTTATTTATAGAATTAAAAAAAAAGGCAAATGAACATCAGAAACAGCAAACTTTCAGTAAAGTTAAAATAAAAACAAGAGTTTCATTTTTCCTTTCCCCACCCATGAGTCTCATCATCATCATCGTTTAACATCCACTTTCCATGCTAGCATGGGTTGGACAATTTGACTGAAGATGGTTACACCAGACTCCAATCTGATCTGGTAATGTTTCTACAGCTGGATGCCCTTCCTAACGCCAACCACTCCGAGAGTGTAGTGGGTGCTTTTACATGCCACTGGCACGAAAGCCAGTCAGGCGGTACTGGCAGGCCACGCTCAAAAAGCTGTATTTTATGTGCCACCTGCACAGGAGACAGTCCAGCAGCACTGACAACGACCTCGCTCGAATGTCTAATGTCCCTGCTTGCATGCATCAGACAGTTTATTGAGGCAGTTTATTTTCTACAGCTGAATGCTTCTTATTACCAACCCTCACCTGTTTCCAAGCAAACTAATATTTTCCCCACGGCCAGACACTGCTTGTATGACAGTGAAAAACATTTTACAACTATTATGCATTGTCAAGACGAGGAGATACAAACATACGCACAGTCACATATATGTAGATGGTTTTATTTCCCTTTCCATGTACCAAATATACTCATAAGGTACTGGTGAACCCAGGGCTATAATGGAAGACATTTGCCCAAGCTGCCATGCATGTGGTTGGGAAGCAAATTTCTTACTGTACTGCCAAACCTGTGTGCATTAAAATTTAGATTTAAAAGAAAACAAGTAAGAGGCTTCTAACTGATACTGTCATCACTTTTGTTTGCTACACAAACATATTACTCAATGTCACCATCTCACTATTACAGCATGTTGCATGTTATCAGCAAGTCAACAAGAGAGCCTCTAGATGACCACTCCACATGCTAGAAATAGCCAAATTTCCCAAATTTAAAAAAAAGAAAAAGAAAAAAGTAAAGATACGCATAAGATAGCCGTAGGAGTGGCTGTGTGGTAAGTAGCTTGCTTACCAACCACATGGTTCCGGATTCAGTCTCCCATTGCATGGCACCTTGGCCAAGTGTCTTCTACTATAGCCTTGGGCCGGCCAAAGCCTTGTGAGTGGATTTGGTAGACGGAAACTGAAAGAAGCCCGTCGTATATATATATATGTGTGTGTGTGTGTGTGTGTGTGTGTGTGTGTGTGTGTTTCTGTGTTTGTCCCCCCAACATCGCTTGACAACCGATGCTGGTGTTTTAACGTCCCCGTAACTTAGCGGTTTGGCAAAAGTGACCGATAGAATAAGTACTAGGCTTACAAAGAATAAGTCCTGGGGTCAATTAGCTCAACTAAAGGCGGTGCTCCAGCATGGCCACAGTCAAATGACTGAAACAAGTAAAAGAGTACATTTGGAACACCTCTGATCAAAGATTGGTTCAATTGGGGGGGGGGGTCATCCTTTTAATTCTTTAGCATTCAAACCAGCCGTATCGAGATCAAATATTCTACCTGTTTTAGGTTGAAACCAACTAGATCTGGCCTCTCACACCTAACCTACAATGTCATTCTAAAACTAAACAATCACATCATCAAACTGTTGAAGGTACGAGACAATCCATGATCAATACAAAACAATGTGAATAAATAAGCATTACATTTGACAGAATAAACTGAATGCTCAAGAGTTAAACAAGAAAAACTTAGGGAACTTACTTGATATTGATGTTTTAGCATTTCTATATTCTCTTCAGACTTATTCATTTGTTGCACAAGATTCATTTTTTTATAAAGAACCTCATTAATTTCTTTTAATTCTTTTCCCAATGCTGCTTGCTGCATGACATGTTGCTGTGTTAGTGAAGTATTCTCTATATCACCCTGTTCATAAAACATAAAATTTATTAATTACATCCTCGGTATATATAAATTAAGCAGGAAATAAATGTCAAATTGCTAAAACAATAACAACATTATTAATAATTCATTCATATTTTGGCACAGAGCAGCAGCAATTTGAGGGGAGGGGCTAGTCAATAAAACCCCAGTGCTCAGCTGGTACTTATTTTATGGATACTGAAAGGATGAAAGACAAACTTGATTTTGACGATATGAAAACTCAGAATATCAATCCAGAAGAAACGCTGCCAACCATTTTGTCTGCTACGATTCTGCCAGCTTACCATTTTAACAGCACAATTAAAGACGGTTTCAAATTTTGGCACAAGGCCAGCAGTTTCGAGGGCGGGTGTGAGTCAATTACATCAACCCAATGCTGAACCGGTACTTGTTTTATCAACCACCGAGGCAAAGTCGACCCTGGCAGAATTTGAACTCAGAATGTAGCAACGGATGAAATGCTGCTGGGCATTTTGTCCAGTGCAGTAACGATTCTGTCACCTTGCCACCTTAGCAACATTATTAATAATCCCTTCTACTATAGGTACAAGGCCTGGAATTTGAGGAGAGGGGGATTAGTCGATCACATCACACCCAGTACTTGACCGATACTTAATTCATTGACCCCCGAAAGGATGAAAGGCAAAGATGACCTTGGTGGAATTTGAACTCAGAACACAGCGATGTGTAAAATACCAATAAGCATTTCACCCAGTGTGCTAACAATTCTGCCACTTTGCTGCCGTAACAACATAATTAACAACAAGAGCACAAGCCTCTGCCAAGGCAACAACAACATCCTCTCAATGATTAGCCAGAGATGATTTTTTAAATGAGAATAACTGAAATAAACTCAACTGCTCTCACAAATGAGAATATCAAAACTGAACCTGACCACCCTTAAAAGTTTAAAAAAAAAAAAAAAAAAAAAAGAAAATAATCCAGAATCCTGGTCTGGTACTGGATTGATCCCAAAATCTAATCAGTTCACATATGCCAGCCACGGAACCAAACATCCATGAAAGTTTCATCTGAATCCATCCTGCGGTTCTTGCGATATCTTGTCCATGGACAAACAAACAAACACAACTGAAAACAATACCTCTGCCTTCTCTAAAGCAGAGGTAATAATAACACTATAAAAGCTGAGTGATGAAATTAGCAAAAATAAAATAGAAAGCAATATACCTCTTGCTGCTCCAAACTTCTGTCTTCAACATTTTCCAGTGACGAATCTGCTTTATCAATCTATAAGTATATAGACAGGCTTTAGTAAATTCTACACGAGTTTCAGTTTTATTTTTAACCATTTGCATGCCAACTCAACAGTGACTCCCCCCCCCCATACTAAAGTGCTCATATTTAAAGTAAAACCTCGTTAAGACATGAATTACATAAAATTTCTGTTATTATAAATAAGCCAGAGAGAGTGAGAGAGAATCTATACACAGATGGAAGTGGAGCTAAAACTCCTTGTCTAAATAAATTGAAAGAGACGTTGGATTATTGATATCTGAAAAGAAAAACAGAAAAAGAAAAAAAAAAACCTATTGGTTATAGCTGGAATGTTTTTGATAATAGATCAACTTTACCAGGGCTGAACTGGAGTTGAACATCAAAAATATAAAGCAACAGATACTTTATCAACTCCTCCCAAAAATCTTGATTAAACAAACAAAAAAAAAGTCTACCCCATAGAAATAATGTCAAGAAATGTTCAAGTAATTTACAAATCATCTTTATCACGACATACATTTTCCATGCTGGCATGGGTTGGACAGTTTGACACTAACTGATGAGCTAGGGCACTGCATCAAGCTTTGGTATGGTTTCTACAGCTGGATGCCCTTCCCAATGCCAACCACTTCATAGAGTGTACTGGGTGCTTAAAAAGCACCCAAAACAATGGTGAAGTCAACAGGGACTCAAGACAAGACTCCTTAACTGAGCAGGATTCAGTAATGAAGGATGTGAAAGTATGATAAAGGGACAGGAGGTGTCCTACTTAGGAAACTAAAAACTATCTTCCCAGTCTGGAAAGGGAGAGAAAGAGGGAGTTCTAAGTTTAAGGTGGGAAGTGAATATGAGGGAGAATAAATAAAATAACAAACCTTTTCTTTCACACTTGTATATGCTTCTACTAATTCATCTTTCACTGATTCATCTTCCAGGAAATCCCTAATGAGAATATATAAATTTAAGTTGATTACACTCCAAATTCAAAACAATCTTCAAAGTAGAAAAAAATCAAATAAAACAGAACAAACAACAGATATAAATATTTTCATACTTCAAAATACAAAATTTAAAACTTAAAATTATTTAAAAATCAATTTTAATGCAAAAATGAAATTTCAATAAGCTTTTCTGGTTTTTTTTTAAATTCAGTATCGCTGCGTGATTAAGTTCACATCCTCAACTACACGGTTCTAGGTTCAGCTTCAGATGGAAACTGTGCAGAAACCTAATGTATGATTGTGAAGGCACATGGCTAAGTAGTTAGGGTAAGACATGAGTTTGATTTGTGGCAACATATGATGTTCTTGAGCAGGATACTTTATCTCGCATTGCTGCAGTCCACTCAGCTGACAAAAGTGAGTTGTACCTGTATTTCAAAAGGGCCAGCCTTGTCACACTGAATTTCCCTGAGAACTATGTTAAAGGTACACGTGTCTGTGGAGTGCTCAGCCACTTGCACGTTGATTTCATGAGCAAGCTGTCCCATTGATAGGATCAACTGGAACTTTCATCAGCGCAACTGAGTACCAGTCAGTCACACATTGTCTGTTACCAGTGGACAAAAACAAAAAAAGAAGACACTGGTAGAATAAGTACCAGACTTCCAAATTAGCACTGTGGTTAATTCAAAGCAGTACCCTACCATTTTAGAATGACTGAAACCAATTATCGTCCATGTAGCATCTACTTTCCCATGTTCTCATGGGTCAGAGTTCTCTGAAGAAGATTTCCTATAATCAAAAACCATTCTTGTGGCCAACCTGTGCCTGTTTCCATGGTAATATTTCTCCATACTCAAACATATTGTCACAGAAAATTGGAAACGAATAACCTCATTCTTATGATGTTTGCAACTATCGCATAAAGTTAAGACAAGGAGACAGACAGATACACACACACATATATATATTCAGCAGGCTTCTTTCAGTCACTCTCTACCAAATCCACTCACAAGACACACAAGGTGCCATGCAGTGGTATTGAACCCGAAACCATGTGGTAGAGAAACAAACTTCACACAGCCATGCTTATATCTAAGAAAGCCAAAATTATTTGAAACTTAATTTGTTTCTCAAGTTTAAAATTTATTTATTATTCCACATTACAAATTTGTTTACATTTTTACTTACTTAAGATGGCTTAAGATAGAATTTAAGCATTCTTGGAAAGTGTCTCTGGATGCTTCAATATCAAGGACTTTGTTCAGCAAATCTGTTTCTCTGTCTATTGCTAATTTCAATTCTTCTCTTAGAATACCATTTTCTTTCTGAAAGGAAATGTCTGATTTTAGCAAAGCAAAACCATTAAAAGAATTCCTAAGTTAACACTTCATTTAAATACTCATTCATTTGTATAAAAGATAATTAGATAAATTAAACACTAGTTTCAAAATTTGGCACAAGGGGTAGGTCATTTACATTGACCTCGATGCTGGTACTTATTCTATTGACCAAAAAAAAAAAAAGAAAACGAATTTCAAATCAGACCAGAAAGACAGACAAAATGTAGCTAAGTATTTTGTCTGGCATGCTAACAATTCTGTCAGCTCACTGCCTTAATTAAATATTAATCCTTTCGTTACTGTATTTCTGTTGAGATGCTCTGTGTTTCTTTCACTTAATTTTAAATATAACAAGGAATTTAGTAAAATAACTTAGTTATCATTAAGCTAGTGTTAGGAACATCAATTGTGACTAAGGTTTAGTGAAAGATTTAAATTCAGAACTTATGAAAACAAGACATTTGTACTACAGAGCCAGTTTCAGCAGGGTTGGTATCTAAAGGGTTAAGAATTGTTTCTGTTATATATTTTAACCCTTTCGTTACCATATTTATTTTGAGATGCTCTGTGTTTCTTTCACTTAATTCTAAATATAACAAAGAATTTAGTAAAATAACTTAGTTATCATTCAGCTAGTGTTAGGAACATAAATTGTGACTAAGGTTTGGTGGAAGATTATAATTCAAAACTTATGAAAACAAGACATTTGTACTACAGAGCCAGAGATAGTTTCAGCCAGGTTGGTAACAAAAGGGTTAAAAAAAAAGGAAAAAATGTTAACATAATTAGCCAAATGATATCATACTTCAGAACCATCTCACATATTATCCATCACCATCCATATTTTCATTGATTACCCACCCACTACATATCTCACCCTCCTCAAACACTGCACCTGCCTATCACTCTACCCAATCACCCTCCCCCCAACACACGTCATCCCTCTTTCACCCCAGTTTACCGTAGCATCATTCCTATATTGTTGCCCTGCACCATCAAACATACTCCTACTCCACACACTCACTCTTGGCACCCCTGCCCCATCCATTCCTAGCCACATTCTACATTGAAGGTCCATTTTGGCATCTCATCACCAATGTCCAGCTCCACACCTGGCACTCTTCGAAAATGGGAACAATCATATTACTCCTCTTCAGCAAGAAACTCATTCTGCTCTGGCCCTTTCTTCCTCACTTCTCTTTATTCTCCTAGCAAAAGGTCCCTCCACTTCTCACCCAATATCCATACTTGTACTGGAGGCAAGAAAAAAGAACCCAGTTACATGCTGTTAAGCAGATGACATTAGGAAGGGAACCCAGCCATAGAAATCATGCCAAATAATGGAACATGATGCAGTCCTTGTGCCTTTCAGAGCCTGTTCAACTACTTAACCCATTAAGTCCCACTGTCCTATAAATAGGACACTAAATGAGAACATTAAATAAGCTGTATCACATTGTCTCAGTGTCCTATTTATAGGACACCAAGTATTTCCATTTCTACTTGAAGTAAAGGAGTTTTAATAATTATTTTTAAAAGGCAGACTGTATGACGCATGCGTACGAACAACCATGCTACATGGCAGTGAAACATGGGCTGTAACTGCTGAGGACATACGTAAGCTCGCAAGGAATGAAGCCAGTATGCTCCGTTGGATGTGTAATGTCAATGTGAATACCCGTCAGAGTGTAAGTATCTTGAGAGAAAAGCTGAACATTAGAAGCATCAGTTGTGGCGTGCAAGAGAGACGATTGCGCTGGTATGGACATGTGGTGAGAATGGAGGAGGATAGCTGCGTGAAAAAGTGCCACACCCTAACAGTTGAGGGAACCCGTGGAAGAGGTAGGCCCAGGAAGACCTGGGCTGAGGTGGTGAGGCAAGACCTTCGTACATTGGGCCTCACCGAGGCGATGACTACGGACCGAGACCTTTGGAAATGGGCTGTGCGTGAGAAGACCCGGCAAGCCAAGTAAGATCGTTGCCAGTGCCCCTGGACTGGTTCTTGTGCGGGTGGCACATGAGATGCACCATTTTGAGCGTGGCCGTTGCCAGTACCGCCTGACTGGCTCCTGTAGGATTTTCGAGCGAGATCGTTGCCAGTGCCCCTGGACTGGCTTGTGCGGGTGGCACATAAAAGACACCATTTCGAGCGTGGCCGTTTTCGTGCGGGTGACACGTAAAAGCACCCACTACACTCTCTGAGTGGTTGGCGTTAGGAAGGGCATCCAGCTGTAGAAACTCTGCCAAATCAGACTGGAGCCTGGTGTAGCCATCTGGTTTCACCAGTCCTCAGTCAAATCGTCCAACCCATGCTAGCATGGAAAGTGGACGTTAAACGATGATGATGATGATGATTCAGAAATTTAAGTACTCTGGGACTTAATGCCAGCTTGGAACACAAGTAGATGATGATGATGGATGGATGGATTTCTACAAAAGAACTCATATTCTAAGAGGCAAAGACATGCATTTTCTTAAATTAGAGACAAAGCTTTAGCTTATGTTTTGCCCACAGAGAGCATAATGCTTGCATTAATAACCAAAATTGCATCTCATTTCATTACTACAATTATATAAAATATATACATTGTAAATTACAAACCGCTTTCAGTTCTAGTTTCTCCACAATTGATTGATAGTCTTCATGATCGCTGAAAAATATGAAATATTAAAAAAATTTCCGATTATCTTTAAATTGATTTATAAGTATGGCAGGAATAGGAAATTATAGTCTCACACATCGAAAGGCTTAACATTGCATTTACTGTTATGTAAGATGTATCAAATGTTTTTTTAAGAGGAAAGTATGGAGTTTTCAACCACATTTCTTATCTTTTATCTTTTACTTGTTTCAGCCATTGAACCGAGTCCATTCTAAGAGATTCTGCCCATCACCATCCCTAACCCTTACTGTTTATCTTTAAAAAAAATGACAGGTGTGATTTGAAGGAGATTTAGCTTCCATTTCTAAAATATTTGGGCCAGATATGGCCACTTTAAATGCTAAAGGGTTAAGCTGGTATTTAAAACAAAATTTAATATGAGATTTCAATGGATGGTTTTATTTTAGGTTTCTTTCATAGAACCAGTTGGGGTGGTCTCAGTTGGGTTGGTATCAAAAGGGTTAATAAGTTAATGAAATCATTAGGCATATTATATATATGTATATATATAAACTGGTTTACCCTCCACTGCCGGTGACTCTAATCAGCTCTGCTTTCAGGGTTTCCACACACTGTTTCAGCTCCTGAATTTCAGCTGCTCGTTTGTCTCGGTTAATCAAAGGTTTGTTCTTAATGTGACTTGCACGCTCAGCATATCTCAACGTATTCACTGATTCTTCCAAATTCACATCAGCGGGACTGATACATGCAATCATCAAGGTGTAACTATTTCCTCCAAGAGAATCTAATTCAAGTATTAAATTTTAAAGAATGAAAAACACTTTTTTTAAAAATCAATAAAAAACAAAATATTTTTTTTAATTTAAAAAACAAAAAGTAAAATTTTGATATAAGAGCAACAGACTCTTCTATAAACACCTTAATCATATTTATGAAATCATTAACTAATGAGCAGGAATGGAAGTGCACTTTTTTGTTAGACGTACTTCTAGAAGACTGCACACAAAACTGCTGTAAAAAGATAAATCTGGTTTAATGTTGGCAGCCATAAATAGGCAAATAACATGGATTGTCAATAAATACAAATTTCATCAAAACCATATTTAGATTCTGAAGTACAGCATCATTAGTACTAAAAACATCCTACTTAAATCCGAATTCCTGATCATATCAAGTATTTTCTCCAGCAAAATATGTTTCAAGTTCATTTGACCTCAACAGTCCAACATTTACAAGCATGAAACAGACGATGTTGTTGGTAATATGACAGTAATTTGTATTTCGATAAATATCACCCATAATGAATATAGTAATGGAATGTGGCCACCAATAGAAGATTAAGTAGATATTAGAAATCTTCCCAATTAAGAAAAGAAATTCAGCTGCACATCACAAGAATCATCAAATTTTAATAACAAGAAAGCAATAAACATAGCACTGAAGATTACAATTAACCTATCAGCATTTAAATTGGCCATATCCAACCCATATATTCTGTTTTATGTTCAAACTGACCAGATCTGGCCTTGCACACATCCTGCACAATGTCATTCTAAAATTTAACAATCACATCACCAAAACCTCCAAGCTACAAGATAATGTATGATTAATTCAAAACGATGTGAATAAATAAATAAGCATTAGATTTAATGAAGTAATCTGAAAGCTAAAGGGTTAATAAAATCTTGTTATTACCTTGCAATATTCGAGTCAATTTGGAATCCCTATAAGGTACATGACCTCGTTTACCCCCTTCAAGACTAAGGGCGCTGATGACATTTCCAAGAGAGAGAAGGCCTTTATTGATATTGATCCCTACAAAATATTAAAAAGTAAAAAGGAAATAGAAACATATAATGAAATTAAAGAGAAATAAAACTCGAGTAAGAAATATTCATGATTTTCAACATAAGGGGAAAAAATACCTAACACTATATTTTACTCACCTTTCCTGGGACATTATTAGTCAGCTTTACGCATGATTGAGTCACACTGTCACTTTAACCCTTTTGTTATTATATTTTTGTTGAAATATATTACCATTGTCCATCCAGCCATCATCCCCACCCACTATTCCTGGGAGGGTTGTGGAGATGGAGTCCTCAGGCACCACCTCCATAGGGTTCTGCCAGAAGCAACTGGGATTAGGCCTCCTTGCAAGATTCCCAACTTTGACCAACTGAAGCTATGGATATTATTCAACCATCTTGTTCTTGATCTACCCCTTGGTCTCCTACCTGTTGGCTTGGCTTGAAGAATCTGTCTTGCAATACTTTCATGCAACATTCTAATCACACGTCTGTAGCACTGGAGCTGTGACTTCTCAATGCAGAGAGGGAGCAATTCAACCTGGAGAGACTCCCTGATATCCAGAGACTCTTCAGCAAAACCCAATTTCAGTCACATTTATTTGCAATTGCAGTGCCGATGGACTGGCTCCTGTGCAGGTGGCACGTAAAATACACCATTTTGAGCGTGGCTATCGCCAGTACCGCTCGACTGGCCCTTGTGCCGGTGGCACGTAAAAGCACCCACTACACTCTCTGAGTGGTTGGCGTTAGGAAGGGCATCCAGCTGTAGAAACTCTGCCAAATCAGATTGGAGCCTGGTGTAGCCATCTGGTTCACCAGTCCTCAGTCAAATCATCCAACCCATGCTAGCGTGGAAAGCGGACGTTAAACGATGATGATGATGATGTACTCTTTCAGTCATCGCCTAACTTCGTCATTATGAAGCTGGTGCCTAGGACATAATTTAATATAAAATTTTGTTGGACGATTTAATTTAGATCACTTTCAAACAAAGCGCTTGTATTATAGAGTCATGAGTGACCTGAGGTGAGTAGGTACCAAAATAAAATTCTAGCAAATAAAAACACCTCACAAAATATGCCAATATGGAAAACTCTGACCTAAAATGAAAATATGAGAAGGAAAGAAACCAAAACATCAGATTACCTTCTTTGAGACGATCTCCTTCTGCCAATGTCTTCTTTATTCTTTCAGAACCAGCTAAGTCCACCAAGTGAAATTTAGCTTTCCGAACATCAACACTTAAATTGATCAGGAAAAATTATATGAAAATAAAAATAATTACATAACTAAAATGTTGAAGAAAATATTACTTAAAACTTAAACTCAGAAGTGTACCCCACTTAACCAAACACACCCCTTCATGTCTCCCTACACCACAAACATGCAAGCCGGTTTCCTTAAATGCTCATAAATTTCACCCTTTTGAATGGAACTTGTCGAGATGGATTTTCTGAGGTCAAATGCTCTTTCTTACACACACACACATTGAATTTCTTTACACACAAACATATAGATCCTTACACAAAAGCACATCTAATCCCATTACAATCTCCTTTATTTCATGAAATTTGCCATTAAAGGTGTTACAAAGAGGGGACAAACAAGGACAGACAAACATAAAGAAGCTGCAGGCTGGACGCAGACATTAATGAGATGAAGGTGATAACAAGAATGAAGAAATATTGGGAGAGGCACCAGCGCCCACCGACCGATAACCCCTCGTAAACATTGTTCAATACAAATTATTAATTACAAATCGTATGACCAAAATATAAAACAGTTAATCTTCCTCATCGCAGACCCCAATACCTTGCTGCCTGCAGACATCTCTGCATTGACAGGTCGGAGTCCACGGTGAGGAAGATAAAATCTTCCTTGTCAAAGGCGTTTATGACCTTTGACAAGGTACTATCTTTTATGATCTCCGCAGCCACCTGTGGAGGCCACGCTGAACTGCTTGTGCAGGCAGAGTAATTCCTTTCCTGGCTGCACTCGTAGTCCAGAAAACTGTCTATGGTCTCTCCCTCGAGGTACAGAAGGACATACATCTACTCCTCACAGGGAGGGACCTCAAACTATTCTGTCAGCAGCACAATTCCCGCTGACAGAGTCTCCCTCTTTGGTGGCACACTTCCTTCTTTTTCTCTGCGGGAGCTGGGACACCCGGAGGAAGATTAACTGTTTCATATTTTGGTTATACGATTTGTAATTAATGATTTGTATTGAACAATGTTTGTGAGGGGTTATCGGTCAGCGGGCGCCAGTGCCTCTCCCATTAGTTCTTCATTCTTGTTATCACCTTCATCTTACCATTACAATCTCCTTGCCAGCACACACATTCTGTTTACATACACTCACACACTTAGCCTCTTTACATACACAAAAACACACACACACACACTTGCACATGGGAATCAATTCAATAAACTTTAACATCTACATTTGGCAAACATACAAGGGAAAAACCAAATGAAACTAAACAAAACTCACGTGTCTGTCTTTGAAGTGATAGTGAATGTAACAGTAAAGATAGCATGCGATCGACTTGACTGAGTATTCATGGCTGTTGAACCAGTTGAACGCACTGTTGATCCCTTCGTCAGACAAGCCATTGTAGATGGAAAATCAGAAACAGACACCTCTGTTAGACCAGGAATCTGAAATATTCAGAAATTTATATTATTATTATCATTTTAGCATCCACTTTTCCATATGTGCATGGGTCAGGCAGAGTTTAATGAAGCAGATTTTCTATGGCTGGATGCCTTAACTGTTGCCAACCCTCACCTGTTTCCAAGCAAGAGGTAACCCTAACCCCACCACCATCATGACCAGACATGTTTTCACAGAAACCTTGAAGATGAATGACACAGTGGCAACCATTTGACAACTATTATATGATGTCAAGAGAAGGAGACACAAACATAACTACATACATTCACACACACACACACTTACACACTATGAACTTTGTTTAGTTTCCTTCTACTCATAAGGTTTTGGTCAGTGAGACAAAACCTGGAAGCATGCGGTTGGGAAGCAAATTTCCTACCACACAGCCACATATGAATTACATAAACATCCATTGCTTGTTATTTAACCCCATGTGATCTTAGTCATGACTAGCCTATCTCTTTGAGAGCCATGCACTTCCATGTCTTAACAATAACCACCACACCTATTTCAATGTTGTGTATTTAACCCTTTTGTTACCATTGTTCTGTGTCAATACACTGTGTTTATTTCAATTAATTTCAAAGATAATTATGAATTTAGTAAAATAACTTTGTCATTATTATGTTAGAGAATGGAAATTTTAAAGGACGGTTTTAATTTAGATTACTTTAATCCTTTTGTTACCAACCTGGCTGAAATCACCTCTGGCTCTGTAGTACAAATGTCTTGTTTTCAAATGTTTTGAATTAAAATCTTCCACCAAACCTTAGTCACAGTTTATGATCCTAACACTAGTTTAAAGATAACTAAGTTGTTTTACTAAATTCTTTGTTATATTTGAAGTAATTGAAAGAAACACAGAACATCTCAGAATAAATACAGTAATGAAAGGGTTAAAACAGTGAATTTGTATCATAAAGCCAAGAGCAGTCACATGCAGATTGGAATCAAAAAGGTTAATAGTGTGTAAAGATGAACCTATAAATCTATTTGCATCGAGTGTTATAATTCAAAATAAGTAAGAGTAACCTGCTAAAATAGCATTAATTGACTACGTTTAACTTCTTCCCCAAATTGTGGCCTTGTCTGACTTGAAGGATATTTGGCAGCAATTTCTAGCAAATCAAACCAACATGCAGAGATAAGCACCCCACCATTGGCTCAAAGTAAACTTGGTTGTTGTTGTTGTTCTTTAGCTCAATCCTAATTAAGCAGACTGGAGAAGTTCCACTCATGGTCATCTTTTAGGATATCAGGAATTACCTTGTTCAATATATCCTTCTATGTAAGGTGGTGGAAGATTTGGCTGTTGTTTCAAGCAGGTGGACTGACTACATATGCTCTCTCGTTCAACACTGAAACCAGCTGGCATACACTGGTCAACATCAGTTTACATTGTTGGTCAGCAATACTGCACATAGACCAAACACGGTTCTCATCAGCCGGAAAACTGTCCCTTTTTCTTTACACTTTCTATTTCATTCCTTCAGGGACAAGGTTTGAAGTATGTGTTACTTAACACTTTAGCATTTAAACTGACCGTTTCTAGCCCAAATATTCTACCTGTTTTATGTTCAAACCAGCTAGATCTGGCCTCTCACACCTACCATACAATATCATTCTAAAAATATACACCATTGAAATCTCAAAGCTACAAGATAATGCATGATTAATTCTAAACAATGCAAATAAATAAGCATTACATTTGACAGAATAAGCTGAATGGTAAAGGATTAGGGAGAGTGTAACAGATTGTGAGATATAGGATTACATATATATATATATATATATATATATATATATATATATATATATATATATACACATACACACACACACACATATATACAATTCTTTATTGCCCACAAAGGGCTGAACATAGAGGGGACAAACAAGGAGAGACAATGGGATTAAGTCGATTACATTGGTCCCAGTGCATAACTGGTACTTATTTAATTGACCCTGGGAGGATGACAGGCAAAGTCAATCTTGGTGGAATTTGAACTCAGAATGTAGCAGCAGACGAAATATTCTGCTAAGCATTTTGCCTGGTGTGCTAATGATTCTGCCAGCTCGTTGCCCTTATATATATGTTTCGTTATGCTGCAAGTGATCCCGAAACCATCTACAACACAACACTCTTTGTCTGGTAACTCAGAAGACCGCATAGGCAAGCTCAGCAAACCAACTTGCTCAGAGCAGAAGGAGCAGTAGTCAAAGAAGTCAGAAAAGTTGAGAATAACAAACAAAACCATTAAGAATAACCAAAATACAACAACTTTAATTTAGAGGCCAATACCATTTATGGAATAAATAAAGAATTCTTCAGAGAGTTTTTACCTCTGAAATGGTTAGACTTCTTATGGTGAGCTCTTCTTTAATTCACCAGTCTAATGATTTATTTTCTATCTTCTTTTTTTTTTCTGACTGGACTCTAGTTACTTTCAAATTCCCAGTACCGTTCCACCTTCTTTACGTTGCCAAGTTCACTATTTTCACAGCCAGTTCAAAACCTTCCACCGTTCACATCAACCACTGAAACCAACTTCACACTCAACACCAAATACTGTTAACTGTGCCACACGAATTTTGCCCGGCACCATCTCACACATTGACTGCATGGCACCATCTACCACATAAAATAAAAAAACCACTCACGTCAACTTTCATCGCATCACACATCATCTTCCAGCATGAACTCGCCACGTGGGCATTACTAGTCTTTATACTTTGCCCACACCATAAAAGCACACCAAAATCATACCGTCTAAATTTTAAACAGTCATGTGACCACAAAGAACTGTCTTTTTTTTCGTCTTCCCTTGCAAAACCAGAGAGCAGTGTTCTAATTCGCATCATACAAATGAGAAATTATCTGAATATAATTTTTTCCATTTACAACAATATATATCACCACTTTCATTTATTTTTCCAGTCCTGAATGGGTCAGACACTATTTATTGAGGTATGTGAGGGTTGGCAATAGGAAGGGGACCCACTCATAAGAAATCCATTTCCAAACAAGGTAATATCTTCTTGTGGTGGCAGCAGCCGCCACCACCACCAGCACCATCATCAAACGCCTGCCTTCCATGCTAGCATGGGTAGGACAGTTTCACAAGAGCCGGCCATGCAACAGACTTCTGTGACTGTTTTGGCAGAATTTTTACAGCTTCCTAACACCAACCACTGAACAGAGTGGATTTAGTGCTTTTTTTTTTTGTGGCACAAGCATGTGTGTGTAGATATATAAAACCCTACATCTCATAATCTGCTACATCATCGTTTTAACATTCACTTTTTTATGCTTGCATGGGTTGAATAGAGTTTATTATTGAGGTAAACTTTCCATGGCCAGATTCTTTCTGGTGCCAACCTTATCGGTTTCAAGTAAAGTAGTATTTCCTCATAACCAGACGTTCTGCCAAAATATTGGAAATGAATGACACTGCTTGTATAACAGTGACACTCATTTACAACTATTACGTTATGTCAAGGTACAGTGACACGAACACACACATGTATACACAACAGGCACCTTTCAATTTCTCTTTACCAAATTTACTCCCAATGCTTCAGGTAGAAGACGCTTGGTGAAGATGGCACAATGGGACTGAACCCAGAATCATGTGATTGAAAAGAAAACGTCCTACCTCACAGTAACACCTGCACCTACCTACCTGTGTGTGTGTGTGTGTATGTATATATATATATAGATAGATAGATAGGCGCAGGAGTGGCTGTGTGGTAAGTAGCTTGCTTATCAACTGCATGGTTCCGGGTTCAGTCCCACTGCATGGCACCTTGGGCAATTGTCTTCTACTATAGCCTTGGGCCGACCAAAGCCTTGTGAGTGGATTTGGTAGACGGAAACTGAAAGAAGCCTGTCGTATATATGTATATATATGTGTATGTGTGTGTATATGTTTGTGTGTCTGTGTTTGTCCCCCTGCCCCAACATCGCTTGACAACCGATGCTGGTGTGTTTACGTCCCCGTAACTTAGTGGTTCGGCAAAAGAGACCAATAGAATAAGTACTAGGCTTACAAAGAATAAGTCCTGGGGTCGATTAGCTCGACTAAAAGGTGGTGCTCCAGCATGGCCACAGTCAAATGACTGAAAACAAGTAAAAGAGATAGATAGATAGATACTTACACATACAATAAAATGAACTCCACTTTGAGAAATTCATTTCCTTTACCTTTCTCTCCAAGATTCCTACCTTAATATTACCAGTATCAGCAGCTATTGTTTTCAAATACCTTCCTAAAAGGGGTAAAGTATTTTTTGCATCCCTATTTTACTTTACCTCATTATATAACTCTAGCAATACCTGACAGGTATTTGAGAAAAAGAAAAAATGTCAGAAACAAAATTACCCCTTTAGCATCTTTATCCAGCTATGTCCAGTCCAAATATTCTACCTGTTTTATATTACCTGGTGTAGCCTCTCATACAATGTCATTCTAAAAGTAACTATTTACATCATCGAATTCTCAAAACTACAAGATAAAACATGATCAATTCAAAATAATGTTAATAAATAGCAATACATTTGACAGAATAATTTGAAAGCTGAAGACTTACATGAATGTTTCCAAAGCTAGTAACTAATAAAACTTAAACTGCAGAGAAACTTACCATTATATCACCGCTGTAATCTTCCCTGATGCATAACTGGTCTTTTTGATCAGAAAGTAGATCATGGATTTCTTCTTTATAGATCTTTAAATATATGATATTTATAATTTGAATAAACATTATAGAGACAATATTTAACACTTCATTTTAAGTATTCTACCCTGGTTTATAAATAAATTTTAGAAACAAATAGGTACATATTTATATTTTCAAAATTAGAAAATTCTCATTAGAATACTGTAATATTTATTAAGGGAAGAAAAGAGAAAGAAAGGGAAAAAGAGAAAGAAGGGAAGGAAAGGAAGAAAGAAAAAAAAAAACGCCTTACCTCTAAGTAAGAAACACCTGCATTGACCTGCATATCTCTCGTTTTGAATTCCGCAAAAATATCGATAAGAACTCTTGGTATTATTCCTCTAGTTTCCTCAGGCATATCATCTATGTATGCACCACCCATTGTATAGGTCTTGCCACTGCCCGTTTGGCCATAGGCAAGAACGGTTGCATTATAACCTACAAACAAAAATTTACATTAAGATAATTATATAAAATTTATTTATAACTTAGGCACAAGGCTGCAATTTGGGAAAGAAGTTAATGTAGTCAATTAGATGCTATTTTTAGCAGTTCAAGCAACCATGTGGAGGTGCATTCATTTTAAAGTTATAATAGTTGGTGCAAATGGGTTTTATAGGTTACAAAGTTACCATCATGAAATAAGTGTGGTGGTGATTATTAGGAGATGGAGGATCAGTCAATTGAACTGGGTCATAAAAATATCATTCATACATCATGTTGGTAATTACTGGTAGTAATTCGTTAGTGAATGAAAGAAAGAATAGCAAATCAATAAGAGGTGAAAGCATTTGACTATTTGTGGGAACTCCACTGACCATCACCAAACAATCACTCAAACTGTTCCTGAAAACAGTCATTTAATTTACACACCCACTACAGGGTATTCCCTGTTGCTACCAGGTTCAAAACTTTACGATGACCCCATCAACATTGCAATGATGAAAGACAGAGATACCAAGGTGGAGGTAAAGAGAAGTGTACAGTGAGCAAGAGGCAAGATGAAAATTACTCCAAGAGTCTTCCAGAGTACAAATTATTGTGGGTGGGCATAGCAATGCAGTAGGTGAAAGTATACTGTTGTCAGAAAACAGGTAGATTAAAGCCCCCTAAGCTTCACCTAATACTACAATGAGATTTGATGCTAAAAATTTTGTCAGCAATCCACCTTCCCTGAATGTCTGAAAAGCTCACTGGTCAAAAAGATGTAATTTACCAACCATCTACAGTATCTTGGAGTCTAAATCAATAGTTCTCAACCACAGGTCCCAGGGTCACATGCAGCGCTTCAAGTATCAGAGGCCACCAGGCCTCTGATAGTCTTCCCTCTTTAAATATAAAACTTTTCTTTCTGGATCTGGCCCAGATATTTAAAATGGTTGACAGCCTTATAGCTGCAGTAATCCACCCACCCAAACAACCACATCCTCCATTAACAATGGTATCATTGGCTCTGGTTGTGTGGTAAGTAGCTTACTCATCAACCACATGGTTCCAGGTTCAGTCCCACTGCATGGGATCTTGGGCAAGTGTCTTCTACTATAGCCTCGAACCACCTAAAGCCTTGTGAGTGGATTTGATAGACAGAAACTGCAAGAAGCCTGTCGTATATATATATATATATATATATATATATATATAGGTGCAGGAGTGGCTGTGTGGTAAGTAGCTTGCTTACCAACCACATGGTTCCGGGTTCAGTCCTACTTCGTGGCACCTTGAGCAAGTGTCTTCTACTATAGCCTCAGGCCGACCAAAGCCCTGTGAGTGGATTTGGTAGAAAGAAACTGAAAGCCCGTCGTATATATAGATATATATATATATATATATATATGTGTGTGTGTGTATTTGTTTGTGTCTGTCCCCCTCAACATCGCTTGACAACCGATGGTGGTGTGTTTAGGTCCCCGTAACTTAGCGGTTCAGCATAAGAGACCGATAGAATAAGTACTAGGCATCCAAAGAATAAGTCCTGGGGTCGATTTGTTCGACTAAAGGTGGTGCTCCAGCATGGCTGGAGTCAAATGACTGAAACGAGTAAAAGAGATATTTATCTTAAATGGGGCTCATTTTAATGATTAGATTTATTTCACAAGGACCAAAGCAACCTGCATTCAAATGACATGATAATCCATGACCTTCACTGCTTTAATACCAACTTTTCCATGCTTGCATGGGTCAAACAGAGTTCAGAGGCAGATTTTCTACAGCCAGATGCCCTTGCTGTCACCAACCCTCACCTGTTTCCAAGCAAGATGATATTTCCCATTGCCAGTAGTATGGAAGACACTTGCTCAAAGTGTCACACAAAGGAATTAAACCCAAAACTGTGTGGTTGGGAAGCAGACTTCTTACCACACAGCCACGCCTGCACCTTGTGTTCAAAATGTAAACAAAACCCCTTTAGGCTATCTTATTTTTACTAGTTTCAGTCATTAGAATGCAGTGATGCTGGGGCACTACCTTCAAGAACATTAGTCAAACAAATCGACACCAATATTTATTTTATTGGTTCCTTTTACAGAACCACTAAGTCATGGGGATGTAAACACACCAACACTGACTGTCAAGCAGTAGTGGGGAACAAAGGCACACATACACGTTTATATATATATATATATACGTGTGTTTATATATATATATATATATATATTTACACACACAAAGGGCTTCTTTCAGTTTCCATATACCAAATCCACCACAAAGTTTTGGTTAGTTCGAAGCTATAGCAGAAGACACTTGCACAGTAGGACTGAATTCAAGACCATGGTTGGAAGCAATTTTCTCAAATACACAGCTACACCTATGAAACTTACAAATAAAACATTTAAAATGTTAAGTATCCAGAATGAGTTAGTGATTGTGTAACTTTCACTTACAATCAACACAATTTCTAACTTTCTGTATGCCAAATTCAGAAGACTGCTTTTTTATGGGGGAAAAAAAAAAGGATTTTCAAATATTTTAAACTCGTATGCTAAAAGCATACAAGCAGAAAAGCTTAGAAAATGAGAAATAAAAATAAGTCACAGCCTGTTGCATACTGCAAAACAAACAGCAACATAAAAAGACAATTAGCTGCACATCCATTATTGGGTGGAACTCAATAAGCAGAATAAATATATACATTTATGCATAGTGCATGAGAAGACCCAGCAAGCCAAGTGAGACCATAATCCGAAGCCTCTGCCAGGGGTGTAGCCAGCCCACTTATGCATACCTTTCCTTCATTGGACACTAAACTTTGTTTGTGAAGACCTGTTGAGGCAAATGAAATTGATCCAAATTCGACGACTGGTACCCATGCCAAACCTCCTTCATTGGACACTAAACTCGGCTTGCGAAGACTTGTTGGGGCAAGTGAAATTGAAATCGTGATTGAACCAAATTTGATGACTGGCACCTGTGCCAGTGGAGTGCTAAGAGCACCATCCGAGCGTGATCATTGCCAGAGCAGCTGTCTGGCTTCCGTGCCAGTGGCACGTAAATAGCACCATTTGAGCGTGATCGTTACCTGCATCACCTTACTGGCTTCTGTTCCAGTGGCAGGTAAAAAAACACCTGACTGGCTCCAATCTAATCTGGTAGTTTTTACAGCTGGATGCCCTTCCTAACGCCAACCATTCCGAGAGTGTAGTGGGTGCTTTTATGTGCCAGTCACACAGTACTGGCAACAGCCACGCTCAAAAAGGTGTTTTTTACGTGCCACCTGCACAGGAGTCAGTCCAGCGGCACTGGCAACGACCTCACTCAAATGGTGCTATTTACGAACACGGAACCCAGACAGCTGCTCTGGCAATGAACATGCTCGACAGTGGTGTTAGTGCTCCACTGGCGCGGTGCCAATAAAATATATATATCATCATCATCATCATCATCATCGTTTAACGTCCGCTTTCCATGCTAGCATGGGTTGGACGATTTGACTGAGGACTGGTGAAACCGGATGGCAACACCAGGCTCCAATCTAATTTCGCAGAGTTTCTACAGCTGGATGCCCTTCCTAACGCCAACCACTCAGAGAGTGTAGTGGGTGTTTTTACGTGTCACCCGCACACAAATATATATATGCATATATCTTTACTTGTTTCAGTCATTTAACTGCGGCCATCATGCTGGAGCACCACCTTTAGTCGAGCAAACTGACCCCAAGACTTATTCTTTGTAAGCCTAGTACTTATTCTATCGGTCTTTTTGCCGAACTGCTAAGTTACAGGGACGTAAACACACAACCCTTGGTTGTGAAGCGATGAGGAGGGGGGACATACACACACACACACACATATATATATATATATATACACACACGATAGGCTTCTTTCAGTTTCCGTCTACCAAATCCACTCACAAGGCTTTGGTTGGCTCGAGGCTATAGGAGAAGACAATTGCCCAGTGTCACGCAGTGGGACTGAACCCAGAACCATGTGGTTGGTAAGGAAGCTACTTACCACACAGCCACTCCTGCGCATATATACACACACATATACATATATATTTATGTATATATAATCATATATATATATATATATATATATATATATATATATATATATACAATGAATACCATATATTAGATGTATTATAATACAGGTGGCCCATAAGCAATTAAAACCTAAAGGCAAGTTAATAGACAAGGGTACAAGTTAGTACGGGCAATTGCTAGAAATAAGAGTAAAAACAACTCGAAAAGCCACACAAAGCACTAACATCATGAATTGAGGCAAAGCAAGGTAGCGAGCTAAAGTATCAAAGAAAATATGAATACTATGCATACATATTTGTATATATGCATTTATATATATATATATATATAAGCATATATACATATATGTATGCGTGTATATATAAAAACATTTGCATATATACATATATGAATGCGTGTATATATAAAAATATATGAGGTATTAGTATCCAGAAGACCTAAGGTGGCAGATAAAATTCGGCATAACCTTGGCACACACATACACACATATATATATATATGTATATATATATATATATAAGGCATGCATATATATATATATATATATATATATATATATGTCTGTGTGTGTTCACCAAAAACACTGAGACTGAAAATAACTCATACGCATGGCTGTGTGGTGGTTAGAAGTTTGCAGCTTCTTAGGCAAGTGCCTTAACTATCGCCTTGCTTCTGACTGGTGAATATGGTGAGCAGAAACTGTGGAAAATCCCACTTGAGGAACAATTCCTGAATTTTTTAGTGGTAGTGTGAATTTCAACCGGCTTAACACCCTCAATTGGACCAAAGATATCTTTAGAGGGCGTCCGATTTTACATGCATTCGAAGCAGGTCAGAGGTGAACTTCCTTCTGTTTTCCCGTTAGTCTCTTGGCGGTACAAAAAAAAAAAAAAAAGCTCATGGACGCTTTTAAATTCTTCTGACTCACTAAACATTAATTCATTTTAAAAGTATAAACAAAAAAAAGAAAAGTCTCACCTGAAAATAGATTATTTATTAAAGGCTTCACAGTTTCCTCATATAAAGTTATTTGAGGTATTTCAGGTGAGAAAACATAGTTAAAAGCGAATATTTTTTTACGTAGACAAATGCACGATCCTTCAGAAGGAAAATCTACACACGTCTGACCACCTTCTTCGGTTTCTTTGTTGTTCAATGGTCGGCAACGGACTGCCACTTTAACTGGGATTGCCATTTCTAGAGAGAAAAGTAGAAACACATCTTAATAACATACAAATAAATAAATAAAAAATAATAATATATGGAAATATTTCAGACTATTTTTAAATAGCTGTCATGAAGTAAACTGTTATTGTCACGGTCCGTTATTTGGAAGATATCGATCGAAATTTCTTAATTTAAATTCAATTTGATTTATTTATTACATAGTCATGTTAACTTAATATAAACATGTTCCAAGCAATAAAGCTTAAGAATTCTCGGGAGAAAAAAATTACAATAAATCGAAATTTTATACATAAGATAATCTCCGAAGAAAAAAGTTTTAAATTAATTCATTTGCCTCTAAGTAAAGACAATGGGAAAATATAGCAAAGAAATTTTATTCTATAAAGAAACATTTGAAAAATAAAATTTCTATTGTCTACATCAAAATCCAAAGGACTCCTGTAAAGTCAGCTGAAAAGATGAGGAGCAAAAAATAGGGCAAATTGTCTAACAAATTACAGAAAAGTAACAATTTCTGAATATTTTCAATAACACCAGTTTGTAATGCGACAAATTTAATTAAAAAATAGGGTAAAACTTTATGGCAGTTTAGAAGTATTATTAAATATTTTCTACCATGAGCAGAGGGTTTTAAAGTTTGAGGGGAGGGGACTAATCAATTATATTGATCCCAATACTTTACTGATACTTAATTTGTCTATCTCGGCAAAACTGGAACTCAGAACATCTTTAGGTATTTTGTCACGGCATGATAGCGATTCTGCCAGATCGCCCTAACATTATTAAATGGAGTGACAAAAAGATAAAAGATAAAATATATATTACAAGCTATTTAAATACAAAAAAGTTGGGGTTGCATTATATTTAGAGAATCGTATTTTAATTGAGTAAATACGTTTTTTTTTTAATTGGAGTCATACTGGTTTTGGGCAATTAACTGAGTGGTGTGATAATGATGATAGACAGTTAAAAAAAAAACACACACACATCGTTAGTCATTTCTGATGTTAGTGGATAGTTAGTGTATATTATAAAGAATGTCGAAAAATCTCATACATCATAAATGAAAAATGGTTATATATGTATTTAATAAAATAAAAAACAATTATAATAACACGACGACAATAAAAATAAAGTGTAAATATAACGTGTATGTATGTGTATTTATGTGTGTGTGTGTGTATGGGTTTATTTTTCGAAAATGCAAGCGAGAAAAAAATGTATTAGGTGCATATAGTACAGGTTACCTTACGTAAAAACTAATTTATATCCATCACTGTGCTCGTTTATACGGAACGATTTGTAAAATTAATCAAATCACATCCATATGCACAGTTTTTATTTTTAAATAAATGACAAGAGATTCATTCAAATAAAAGTAAGTCTTGTATTAAACTCATTAAGAAATTCAATGATCATAACTACAATGACATTGTACCATAGATTTTGGTTGATGAAGGAGTAAATTATGTTGGAAACACACAAGACAAATAATAAATAGAGTAAATAAATTACTTACCAATTGATACAAATCGAGACTAACAAATTCGTTTGATGTAAACTAAAAATTATTTTTCAAATTGCCGCCGTTCCACTCTTCGCTGATTGGTTAGTTCAAAACGAGGCTCTAAATCAAACAGTTGCTCAGGGTTGGAGGCGGTGACGACGACAGAAGCAGAGTCGAAGGCGGTGACGACGACAGAAGCAGAGTCGAAGGCGGTTGATTCATTTAGTGTTTTGGTTATCATGTCGGACGAAATACATGACAACACTTCGTCCGGTGAAACGTTCTGAGTTCAAATTTTCGCCGAGTTTGACTTTGCTTTTCGTTCTTTCAAAGTCGATATAATCGACTAGCCCCTTCCCCCAAATTTCAGACCTTGTATTATAACAGAACTATTATGTTTAGCCCCCTGTGGGCAATAAAGAAATAAATTATTATGCTATAGGGTTTTTTTTCTCTCTCTCTCTCTCTCTCTCTCTCTTGCCTGTTACCCAGATCTGAAGAGAATATCCATAGCTTAAATTAAAACCTGCGATGGATTGGCATCCAATTCAGGGGGCATGTTGTGATTTCGACACGCCAAAGGAAACTTGTAACCGTCCCTAGGACTTATGACAGTCTCGTTCAAGGGGACTCTATTTACCCTGATCTGATCACGAATTCCTCTATTTTCCAATCCATGATCATTCTATCTCTTTTTTTATTCACTGCTATTATTATTCAATGTGTCCTCTAACAGAAAAGAAAAGTTTGCAGGGGTTTGGCTAACGATTTGGCTGTTATTTCTAGAGCGCTAATACAGTGTCACTTAAACAATTTTTATAACTTCACGTCCTCAGCCATCTGAAGGCATGGGTAGCTTTCTTTCTGAGGACATCACTGGTCTAGGGGCCCAATTCTGATCAACGTATGCTGCGGCTTGTCAATAAATAAATACTACAGGACCAGTGCACTGAATTACCAGGGTGACTACAATGCTACTGAGATGACCCTGTTTACGTCCACCTACAATAATAGCCTCTTTCAAAAATAACAATGTCACAAAGGGTAAAGATCAAGGTACTTATACAGTTCCCTTCTGTCCTGTGTTTAAAAACGTTTAAGTAACCATTTATTTGATTTCATTTTACCATGGAACACAAACCGCTTTTAAAATGGAACACGGAGGATAAAGTGTCATCTTCATTCATTTGTCGCCATGCAATCGTCTCTTTAAGAAATATTGATTCTGATTTTCTAGATATTAATGGTAGAAGTGAACGAAGCTAAAGCGTTAAACCAAAATTGGAAAATTATTAGATAGAAATTATAACTATAAAATTAGGTACTCGACAAAAGCTGCGCCAGTTTAAACAGGAGGAATAACAATCTGAGTAGAACAGGTTCCCACGCTCGTGTGACCGCACCACCCCACTCGCAGCTCTCTTTTTACCTTAGGTAAAGCAATGTTTTAGTCCACTCAAGAAAACTTAAACTCTAGAGGAATATTTGCTGTACTCCAATGTGCCTTTTCTCATCCTCTTCGCTTGCATTCATCCATTAAAAAAATTTTTTTTTGTGTGTGTGTATAGACTTGTACATTTGTTTTGCTAATTGTATTATTTAAATTTATAGCCTCGCTGAGCCCTAACGACTGCATATACGCTGGGGCATCGTGACACCAGTTGTAAAAAAAAAAGCACTGGGGTAAACATTGTTTTGAGAATTTCGTTAAATGCTTTTGCAGATATGGGCTATCATAATTTTACTCAACTTGTTTTTCTTTCTTTTTTCCCTTTTTTTTTTAAGATCTAGAACATGATCATTTTATAAGATTTTGCTGGCAAATTCTTAAATTAATATAAACCTTTAGGCGATCTAACATTTATTTGTGCGAAAGAAAATTACGGGAGAACTTTCTTCTAATTCATCCAAATCTTTCTGCTAAGACTGTTTTGAAACCATTTGTAGGGAAGAAAGGAAAAAAAAACGGTAATTTTTCAGATTAACACCCGCACGATCTTCACTAGGGTGTTAGGGTTAGGGTTACGGTTAGGATTAGGGTTACGGTTACGGTTAGAGACGGAATTTCCTAACCCTAACCGTAATCCTAACCCTAAACCCTAACCCTAACCCTAAGCCCTAACCCTAAACCCTAACCCTAAAACCCTAAAATCCTAACCCTAATACCCTAGTGAAGATCGTGCGGGTGTTAATCTGAAAAATTACCAAAAAAAAAAACCAACCAAACAGCACAAAGCGCTCCTACTGGTCACACACCACAAGGTTCAACGGAATTTACTTAAGCCAGCACGTTCATAGCATTAACCACGGGCAATGGCGAGGCTAAGGCATTGGAACAGCCAAGCGCCCTCACGGGCATCACCTGGCACCTTGGTGAGGCGAGCTGCCAACGTTGACAAGAACTTTGCGGTTAATGTCCCAGTCCCGGCATAACTACAGATGTATACACCCCCACCCACGACTTTGTTGCCTCATGACTTCCAGAAAAATGGATACTTTTTAACGAAACTTCAAACAAACAATCGTTTAGATCCCGTAGATTGAGTGTATCTAAAGATTTGTTGGAAAAAATTTTCCGAGGGGTTGAGAAGAGTTTCGGAAAATTCACACGACCCGACATTTTCCCCCACTCATAACTTTCAGGAAAACGGTGTAGATTACGACTACAAAGAAATTTGTAGGCAAAAGCTTTTGGAAAGCGGCGGGAGGAGGGGTTTCTGGAAAACGGAGTTTCGGGTCAGACGGCCCACGAAAGTTGGAATTTCTCCGTTTTGACGGGGGGGGGGGGGCTCCTAATTTTTTTGTTCAGCACAGTGTTCGGAATGATGAAAAGCATCTTTTCACGAAAAGAAAGAAAAAATTTGGAAAATATATGACTTTTTCACTCCTGTCACCCCCACCCCACCCTACCATCCCAGTCCGGACTGATTTGGGCCAATTCCTTTTTGTTTTTCACTACACACTTAAAACCTGTGAAAGAAACATTTTCGGTTTAAAAGAAATTGTTAATAATTTCAGAGGAAAATGCGTGATTTAAGGGAGATCTGACTATTGTTTCTAGCACATCCCAAGACCTCCCTCCTCGTTTCTTTCTCACTCTCACATCTATTGATCATCATCATCACCATCATCGTTTAACGTCCGCTTTCCATGCTAGTATGGGTTGGACGATTTGACTGAGCACTGGCAAGCCAGATGGCTGCACCAGACTCCAATCTGATCTGGCAGAGTTTCTACAGCTGGATGCCCTTCCTAATGCCAACCACTCCGAGAGTATAGTGGATGCTTTTACGTGCCACCAGCACAAGGGCCAGTCACATGGTACTGGCAACGCCACACTCAAAAAGGTGTTTTTTGCGTGCCACCTGCACAGGAGCCAGTCCAGGGTTACTGGCAACGACCTCGCTCGAATGATTTTCTAACGTGCCACCAGCACAAGTGCTAGAAGGCAACGCTGGTAACGATTACGCTTGAATGGTGCTATTTACGGGCCACTAGCATGGAAACCAGACAGCTGCTCTGGCAATGAACGCGCTCGGACAGTGCTGTTAGTGCTCCACTGGCGCAGGTGCCAGTCATCAAGTATGGTTCAATTACTATTTCACTTGCCCCAACAAGTCTTCGCAAGCAGAGTTTAGTGTCCAATGAAGGAGAGGTTGGCATGGGTGCCAGTCGTCGGATTCGGTTCGATTTCGATTTCAGTTTCAAATTCGAAATTCACTTGCCTCAACAGGTCTTCGCAAGCAGGGTTTTTAGTGTCCAATGAAGTAAAGATACGAATTAGTGAGATGGCTACACTTCTGGCAGAGGCCACAGATTATGCTCTCACTTGGTTTCCCGGGTCTTCTCATGTACTGCATATTTCCAAAGGTCCCGGTCACTGCTTATTGCCTCAGTGAGGCCTAAAGTTCAAAGGTCGTGCTTCATAACCTCATCCCAGGTCTTCCTGGGTCTACCTCTTCCACAGGTTCCCTCAACTGCTAGGGTGTGGCATTTTTTCACACAGCTATCCTCATCCACTCTCGCCACATGACCATACCAGCACAATCGTCTCTCTTGCATACCACAACTGATGCTTCTTAGGTCTAACTTTTCTCTCAAGGTACTTACACTCTGTTGAGTATGCACACTGACATTACACATCCATTGGAGCATACTGGCTTTGTTTCTTGCGAGCTTACGCATGTCCTCAGCAGTCACGGCCCATCTTTCTCAAAAAGATGCCTTCTATTTGACTGGAAGTTTATTCTGTTCAAAGCCTTTGCATTCAGCATCATATCTTTCTTGATTTGGCCTTTAATGCTGTCATCCTTTGTGACAATTCTTTATGTACTGCTTGCTTTCCCTTCTCTTCTAACTTCTCCTGCCCATTCAATTTTCTGATTACTACCTTATTCTTGAGCTCTCCTCTCATTATCCTATTCAATTTCCCCAGTTCTTTCCTTGTCTTTCTGAACTCCATTCACATTCCTTTTCTCCAGTTTCATTCTTTCATTTCGTCAGTTTTCCACTTGTATCCTACTATGTCAGCTACAGCATTAACAGCAGCTATGATTAGCTTGTTTGTTTCACTAATGTTTTCTGTTCTAATTAAGCTCAAAACATCATTTACTTTGCCTGTGACTCTCCTTACTTTCCCCTTTGTCCATATATCTGACATTTCTCTGTCCATATATCTGACATTTCTCTGTCCATATATCTGACATTTCTGGTGGTACTTCATTGTTCCCATCACCCATTTTACCTTGCAGCATTTCTAGAATCTTCTTCTCTTCATCAACCAAGTCTTGTGCAGCATTTACTGTCACTTATCCAACTAGATCATCTTCACTATTTCATCAGCAATCTCTGGCACATTCACTAGCTGATGTGATAATTAGCATACTGGACAAAATTCTTAGTGGCATTTGTCCACCTTCAAGTTTCAAGTTCAAATCCTGCAATGTTTTCTTTGTCTTTCATTCTTTCAGGGTTGATAAAATAAGTATCAATCAAATACTGGGGCCAATGTAATTGATTAGCTCCCAGTCTGGGAATCAAACTCACAACCTCATGATTGTGAGCCCGACTCTCTAATCACTGAGCCATGCACTTTCACACACACATACAGACACACATACACACACACACACATGGATGGATGGGGGTGGATAGATTTATTGATTTCTCAAAAGAGGCATCAAATGCCTATTATATAACATTATGAATGTTTCATAGCCATGTGGTGCCCTTTTCTATCAGGTACATTTGGGCATTCAGTTGAAAATTACCTGCTATAATGAGTAATAAGAGAAAAAACGGGCTGGGAGAGAAATGTACATTTTAAGAATATAAAAAAAAAAAAAAGATGAATGGAAAGAGAAATTGGTAAAGAGCCAATGGCAAACCCTACTCACTGATTGCCATTAGGAGATAGATTTTGTTGGCTACATATTCAGATTTATGGAGTGGCTACAGGAAATTCAGATCTGATTAACTTTTGCCTGGGGTCAATGAAAAAGAGAAGCTAGCACACAAAAACAAATATGATGTTTATTACTTAGGGAAGGTAGTATGAGTAGTAAAAGCTGAAAGACAGTGTGTGGGGAGAGAAACAGAGAAGAGAAAAGAAAGGGAGAAAGTAAAAGAAAAAGGACCAATATAGATTGATGTTTCTAAGTTACATGCATATATACACACATGTATATGCTCAACCACACACAAAGAGACTACACAGATGTATGCATACATGGTATAGCTATATGTACATACAATTATGTACAAACATGAATATATAGCAAATAAACAAACATACATTTGTACATACATATCAAAACCTGCAAAATCCTGACAACAACTAGGAACTTCCACAGAAACAGTGATGTTGACAGGCTCTACCTAAGAAGAAATGAAGGTGGTAGAGGCCTGAAATCAGTGTAGACAGCCTTCGAATGCCGTATGGTATCACTCAGGCAGTACCTGCTAAACAACATCAGCTAAAATAAATATATAAATGCAGTGCTGAAAAGCGAAGTGAGCAACATTGTATGAGTTAACAGTGAGCTCCTGAAGAAGTACTCTCTTCCTGATGATCTCCTATACAGCCCCAAAACAGCTGGGCTCTCTTACCTCAGAGTAGACCTGGATGGGAAGCACTCAGCATACGAAAAAAAGGCTATTCATGGGTATGTTGCCCGGAAGCTTGAAGAAGACAGGAGAATTGACACGAAGCACAGCCCCTCTTGGACACAAAACCACTACATCAAATCACACTTTGAAGGCTATGCATTTGCAATCCAGGAACAGGAGATTACCACAAAGTACCTGGTGAAGAAGAGAGACAGTGGCGCTCTTCTAAACCCAAGGTGCAACCGCAAGTGTAGGCTATGTCATGTTTCTGTGGAAGACATCATGCACATGATTAGCGGCTATTCTAAAATGTTGTCATGGTACTACCTCCCTATGTGACCTAATTTACAATGCCATCTGCAAAAAAGACTGTCCTGAAATAAACTTAGAAAATCCCTCTGTTATGGAATACATTCATAAACACCAACTGAAGGAATATTGGTGGAATATTCCCATCAAAACTTCTGTCAAATGTAAACATTACAGGCCAGACATTGTTGTTTGGGACAGAGGGGCAAAGGTATGTACCATCATAGAGGTTAGCTACCCTGCAGATATAAATATCTCTTTGAAAATCAAAGAAAAAGAAGATATCTATGGACAACTACTTTGAAACCTCTATATCCAGACTATGAATTCATATTCATATCACTAATAATTGAAGCACTAGGTTTTGTTAGTAAATGCTTAAAGGAGAATCTGGATAAACTAGGATTTTCAGAAAGAGAAATTGAGCAGCTTGTTCGTACATTACATGTCCAACCTATGAGTAGAACAGTAAAAATATGTAAGACTTTTCTCAAGTTCCAAATGTGAATTTGTCTGTGTTAACTACATCTCAGAGATGGAGCCTTGTATCTTTGTTGGAAACCAGCTCCCACCTCAGTGGAAAATTTATAATAATTAAAAAAATACAAGGCATACATACATACATTGAAACTGGTAATATTTTCTATATATATAAAAAAATTTTTTTTTATCATTTTCTTAATTTCTTTCTAAATTAGAATGTCTTAAATTTACTTTTGTGGTGTTTCCACCTCCATCTTTTATAAAAATTTGATTTGTATAGATCTTTAATTTTTTTTCCATTATATATTCTTGAGTGTGTGTGTGTGTGTACACATACATATATACATATATCTAAATATAAATGTGTGTGTGTGTGTATATATATATATATATATATATATATATATGAGATGCAGTTTGGGTTCGTGCCAGGTAAAAGCACTACTGATGCCTTATTTCTAGTGAGACAGTTGCAGGAGAAATACCTAGCTAAGGATAAACCTCTGTACCTGGCTTTCGTTAACATGGAGAAAGCCTTTGACAGGGTCCCCCGATCCCTTATCTGGTGGTCAATGAGGAAACTTGGGATAGAAGAATGGTTAGTGAGAGCTGTGCGAGCCATGTACAGAGATGCTGCCAGTAAGGTGAGGGTTGGAAATGAGTACAGCAATGAATTCCGGGTAGAGGTAGGGGTCCACCAAGGTTCCGTCCTCAGCCCCCTCTTATTTATCATAGTCCTCCAGGCAATCACAGAGGAGTTCAAGACAGGTTGCCCCTGGGAGCTCCTCTATGCTGATGACCTTGCCCTAATTGCGGAGTCACTATCAGAACTAGAGGAGAAGTTTCAGGTGTGGAAGCAAGGTCTAGAATTGAAGGGCCTTAGAGTCAACTTAGCTAAAACCAAAATCCTAATAAGTAGGAAGGTAGATAAAACACAAACCCCTTCAGGTAGATGGCCCTGCTCAGTATGTAGAAAAGGAGTAGGTAGTAACTCTATAAGATGTACCCAGTGCAAGCTATGGACACATAAGAGGTGCAGCAACATCAAAGGCAGGTTAACTAGCAAGTTAGTTTTTGTTTGTGGCAGATGTTCAGGTGCAATAAAGACTGTAAACAAACAGGAAACAACTTCTATCTCATTCCAGGGTGAAAAACTAGAGGTAGTCGATAGCTTCCGCTATCTGGGCGACCAAGTTAGTAGTGGGGGTGGGTGCGCTGAAAGTGTAGCTGCTAGAATAAGAATAGCCTGGGCAAAGTTTAGAGAGCTCTTACCCCTGCTGGCAACAAAGGGACTCTCACTCAGAGTAAAAGGCAGACTGTATGACGCATGCGTACGAACAGCCATGCTACATGGCAGTGAAACATGGGCTGTAACTGCTGAGGACATACGTAAGCTCGCAAGGAATGAAGCCAGTATGCTCCGTTGGATGTGTAATGTCAATGTGAATACCCGTCAGAGTGTAAGTATCTTGAGAGAAAAGCTGAACATTAGAAGCATCAGTTGTGGCGTGCAAGAGAGACGATTGCGCTGGTATGGACATGTGGTGAGAATGGAGGAGGATAGCTGCGTGAAAAAGTGCCACACCCTAACAGTTGAGGGAACCCGTGGAAGAGGTAGGCCCAGGAAGACCTGGGCTGAGGTGGTGAGGCAAGACCTTCGTACATTGGGCCTCACCGAGGCGATGACTACTGACCGAGACCTTTGGAAATGTGCTGTGCGTGAGAAAACCCGGCAAGCCAAGTAAGATCGTTGCCAGTGCCCCTGGACTGGTTCTTGTGCGGGTGACACATGAGATGCACCATTTTGAGCGTGGCCGTTGCCAGTACCGCCTGACTGGCTCCTGTAGGATTTTCGAGCGAGATCGTTGCCAGTGCCCCTGGACTGGCTTGTGCGGGTGGCACATAAAAGACACCATTTCGAGCGTGGCCGTTTTCGTGCGGGTGACACGTAAAAGCACCCACTACACTCTCTGAGTGGTTGGCGTTAGGAAGGGCATCCAGCTGTAGAAACTCTGCCAAATCAGACTGGAGCCTGGTGTTGCCATCCGGTTTCACCAGTCCTCAGTCAAATCGTCCAACCCATGCTAGCATGGAAAGCGGACGTTAAACGATGATGATGATGATGATGATGATAAACAGGGGTTGGACAAAATAATGGAAACACCTTAAAATTTCACCTTAAAACAGATTTATTTTAATATGGGGTAGGACCACCTTTGGCAGTAATTACAGCTTGAATTCTATGAGGTATGGACTCATACAAAATTTGAATTGTTTCCAAAGGAATTTTTGTCCATTCTTCAGCTAAAACAGTCTCTTGTTCTTGTAGTGACGGTGGAGCATATTGACTCCTTACTTGTTTTTCTAAAATGCTCATAAATGTTCAATAATATTGAGATCTGGAGACCGTGGTAACCAAATAAGATGTTCAATGTCACTAGAATGTTCCTTGTGCCATTCAGTAACAACTTTAGCTGTGTGAATTGGTGCATTATCATCCTGAAAGATTGCATTTCCCTCTGGAAACAGTTCTGCAAAAATAGGATAAATTTGATCAGATAAAATGCTTAACTGTTAATTCTGCCTTGAAGGGAAACCATTTGGCTGGTGGATTTCCAAGATATAGCCCCCCCCCCCCCCCAGATCATCACTGATCCTCCTCCATGTTTAACAGTTGGAAGAAGACAGTCTGGGTCAATTACTTCTTTTGGCTGTCTCCACACATATACTCAGCTGGTGGTCAGAAATAGGGTAAGGATGACTTGTCCGAGAAAATAACATTTTGTCACTGCTCTAGGGACCAATTCTGTAGGTTTTTACTTCACTCTAAACACTTTGCAACATTTGTTTTTGAAAGTAGTGGTTTTTTTATTGCAGTCCTCCCGTGAAATCTGGCTTTGTGCAGCTCCCGGTGAACAGTTTTTGTGGAAACTGGGTTCTCGAGGTGGCCATTAAGCTCTGCAGTAATTGATGAACAATTCAGAACTTGATGAGAACAGTATCAAACTTATAATATCGCATTACAAAGACGATATTAACCACAAATGAATAAATGAGTGTCATCAGTTACACCTTAGGAAATCCCGTAACACAGAAGAAAGCATACCATTTAAAATGCAATGCACAGTTCTTCAGCTTATTTATGA